>NW_020539419.1:0-136941 GCF_003426905.1 Ctenocephalides felis
TGAATAGTCTTTTGTTTAGCCATGTTCTTTACTTTTTGGTCCAATGCTAGACTTTGTAAACTCAACTCCAACATAACAAGCCTGTTTAGCAAGGATGTCTACCAGGTTGTTATTAAATATACCCAAGTGACCTTTAATTCAGGCATCTGTGTTATATGGTGTTATATGGTCTAACAGAGTCAGGATTTTAAAAACAATGTTATTGGTAGAATTTTTCCAGTTACTTTTTGATTGAAAAGCACTACGACTGTCTGTGAAGATGACCACTTTTTTGGAGCCGTATTTTAGGGCTAAGTCAATGGTGACTTTTATACAAATTAACTCCGCTGTATATATGCTTGCGACCCCGAAGAGAATTGACACTTGAACAGCAATGTTCTTATTTTCATTTGTCATTAATGATAAAACGTTTAACAAATGTCGAGAAGTGTGTTGATGATAAATTGTGCAATAATTTACTGGAAAATGACAAAATAGTTTTCAAATGACATCCCGATATAATAAAAAATGTGGTCGTTATATTTTATTAGGAGACGCAGCCTACCCGCTGAAAACAAATTTGATGACACCATATAAAATATTCATTATCTTACACAGACCCAGAAAAATTTTAATAAACAACGTAATAGTGCTCGAAGTACTATTGATATTGAACATATATTTGGTTTATTGAAACAAAACTTTAGGCAGCTAAATGAAAAGCATTTATCTTATTTGGCATTTTATAAGTGTATGCTGTGTTTTAAATAATTCGAACATCAAAGAAAAATTTGAATGTTTACAGAAAAGCGAAGAAGTTTGAACATTGAGTCCTCGGTTGAAGAAAAATGCGCTGCTGAAACAATATATGCCCGATTGCTTCAGGATCAAATAGCAGCAATTTACGATAATTAAATCATAAAATATCAAAAGGATGTATCATAATTTCATAGATAGTCTGAATGAAATACAGAAGGAATTGAAAATAATGTTTTAAAAATATTCAAAATGTTCTTTCATATTAGACAACTGGTATTTCATTAGTTTAATGTATTATATAATGATGTGTTTATATTTTTATTATTATGCTTTTTAGCAATCAGATTACAATATAATCTATAAATTGAAAGTGATGATGTTATTTTAGTTCCTTCTTTAGTTTTCTAATTGTGGCTTTTGTTTCTTAAATTATTTCCCACATTTCACCACTTTATTGTGATTACAATTGTCTCATTTAATGCTTTTCAAAAAAAAAAATAGTATTATTGAATTCTTCCTATAGAATTTTTTTGCAATGTATTTTAATTTGCTTTTCACTTTATTTTGCCACCATCAATTATATTCGTACGTGAGGAATTTTTAACAATTTTCTTCGATTCTTGTCTAAATAAATTATTAAATTATCGGATTTAAGTAATTTTGTATTCATTTTCCAGTTACTTTTTCCGAAACATAGCACTAATGTTACAACTTTCAATTTTAGAATTACCGCATTATGGTCTAAAAATGCCACTGGGATTACTTTACAATCAACTATTCTATTTTTTATAAATAAGTCTTATAAATAAGTATTTTGTTTTCCATAGACAATTTTGACTTTCTCCCTATAAGCCAGTTAAGCTCTTGGGATTTCAATCTAATTTGTTGAATTTTATATTTTATATGTGTTCTCCAAGTCAATCGCCTATCTAGATTAATTCCAAGATACTTTATGGATTCAGACTGTGGTAGCTGTTCATTGTTGAAATATACTGATGGGCATGTATCTTTTCTCAGAGTGAAGCATATGTGCTGGGATTTAGATTTGTTTATTTCAATTTTCCATCCATTTGTCCAGTCTTCAATAATATTAAGGTGGGATTGCAATTTGTGTGGAGCTCTAATTGGAAATTTATCTACGGCTAGGCTGGCAATATCGTCGGCGAAAGTTGCTATTGTTGAGTTAAGTCCAGTCGTAAAATCGTGCGTATACCATACATAAAAAAAGGACCTAGCACGTTGCCTTGAGGAATACCAGCTGTCATAATATTAGGTTGGGTTAATGCCATATCTACTCTGATTTTAATTTGTCTATTGCTCAAATAAGATTCAAAAAGCATATGCTGGCAATATTTTTTGTATCTTATAGATAAGTCCTTCGTGCCACACCTTGTCGAAGGCCTGACTTACGGAATCCTGCAGAGCAATCTTCTTTAGATTCGTATGCTTTGTTGATAGTGTCGACTAATCTATGGCACTGCTGGATTGTTGAGTGTCCTTTGCGGATGTTGGAGTGATATTGTTAACTGCAAGAATGTCTTCCAATATCTATCTCTCAAGTACTTTCGATAAAATTTGGTAAAAGACATTTTGGAACCATTTTAATAACAGCAGTTTTTGCCAATAATTGATGCTAATGATAAAATTAACTAGCTGTAAGTGGAATTCTGTCTTGAGGCAATTATGGCATCGTGCCTTGAGGCAAATTGCTGGAACTTCCCGTACCGTAACGAAATGTTCGAGGAATACTGAATGTTTTCAAATAAATTATTATAAATATTGTAACATTGTCTAATATTTATAAGAATTATATAAACTGAATTGCAGAGTTGAAATTATTTGTAAAGTATATTAGAACTATAGTCAGAATTAAAAATAAAATCTGAAATATTTTCGATATACAAAATACTAAAAAAAAAAAAAAAAGTTGCAACAATTTTTTTTTTCAAAATCAATTATTTTGTTAAGACAAGCAGAAAGTTCTTTGAATCATTTAAATCGGACGCTTACTTCTCTCAAAAACTGCCATTTTTTACATATTTAGCTAAGTATCTTCGAAATGGCTGGGCCTGCCTTTGCCAAAAACTAACAAACACTTCTCCCAATCATTACTAATTGAATGTTTTTTAGATCATTCAAATCGGATACTCCGTTCTCTCAAAAAGTCGATTTCTATTTTCTGCACTCTTTGCTCCGTATCTCCGAAACGGCTGGACCTGCCTTTGCCAAAAAACTAATCAGCTCTTTTCCCTATCAATAGGAATCGAATGTTTTTTGAACCATTCAAATCGGTTGATCCGTGCGCCCTAAAACGTGACTGGAAATTTGTATCCATACATACATACACACACACACACACACACATCCATTTTTTCTGAGGTATGCCAAAACGTTCAGAAACCTTCAAAACGTCGAGAAATGTAAAAATTTTCAATTCCGATTTTCGGCCCATTACAATAACTTACCCTACGGGAAGTTAAAATATACTATTGTTGTGTAGCACAGGAAATTCAGTTTTAGATATATAGGTAAAATTTATCGAAGCTATTACTGGGAAGTGATCTGAAGATAAGTCATAGTTAGGCCCGACTTCAACGTGTATTTCACTGATTCCAGAAAAAATAAAAAAGTCCAATAGATCTGGTATACGTGCTGGACCACTAGGCCAGTAAGTAGGTGAACCTGTAGAAACTACATTAAAATTATTCTGTTGGATGATATTGTTTTTGAATAGAAATATCTGCCCTAACCGATCCTATCGTTCCTGTTTCTGAATTTATTTCAATTATTGTTTGTGATTAATTATATCCATGGCACAGCCACTTTACTAACAAAATAATATTTAAGGGAAAGTAATATTAACACATTGGCTGCCGAATGCTCTAGCAATAAAACCATAAATAGATAATTGAATTTTGATCATTTTATAATTACAATTAATGATCAAAAAGAGCAAAATATTCCTCTAAACAAAATCTTTGGTCTACGAGACAACTCGTTTGGCAACGAACTAAACTATCAACTATCTACTATCTAATTCTTTGCAATCCCTGCAATTCCCTTATACATGCTAGTTTTAATATTCCGTTTTATTTTCCTTCTCCTCCAACTTTGATCTTTTTTATACTGAACAAGACGAACAAAGTCAATAACGTATAAATTGGCACAAATAAGCACTTCGGCCTCCTCACAATTGTTAGTGTAATGTTCTTCTAATTCAGCGCTTGTTCGCTCGTCAAACTGCCACCAACCACCTGCTTTCAGGATTACCTAGTCAAGAGCCCAAATGTTTGCTATTGAAGTCACTACCGATAAAAAATTTAGGTCCAAGAGTTTCAAAAAATGTTTGAAAGTGTTCGTCTTGAACGCTATGTCTTGGTGGGCAGTAAACTGCAGATATTGTTAGATCATAAGAAAAAAAATTTACTTTTATTGAAGAAGCTTGAATGTAGATTTTACTAAAATTAGTCATCGGATAATGTGAGATGTTAGACTTAACAATAATTGCAGGGCCACCGTGTGGATTACCGCTTGGATGAGGAGTTTGACACGTCGTATAGTAAGGAATGACAAAATTAGAATAGTGAGTGAAATGAGTCTCGCTCACAAATAGTATATCGATTTTATTATGTGTTAAAAAAAACTTTTAATTCAACCCTATGAGATAGCCCATTATTTGATTTTGTTTACTAATAGAGAAAGCATGTTTATTATCATGCCATTCTGTTGCATAATGTGCTGAAACATATTTTTAAATTATTTTAGTAGAACTGATAATGTATTATTGACTTGATTATTGTCTTCGTTATGATTCATAGATTGTTGTTGCCTAACCGTCTGTTGTTTACCTGAGATAAGCTGCGTTCTGGCTTGTGCAGAGCTCAACTAGGATTAGAATTAAATTCAGTTACGGTATTAAATTTATTGTGCTCATTAACAAGACTTTGATAGTATTAACATTTGGGCCAGCGGTGGCGATATCGGTTAGAGCGTGGACTAGCAGCAACTAGTTCCAGGTTTGATGGATCGATTCCCGTTACCGCCGTAACCTCAACCACTTGAGGTTATAGATCTCAAATATAGCCTCAAGTGAAAATCGCCTCTCGTGGGTATAGTTGCATCTATAAATAGTCAACAAATACTTCGAGTATAGAAAATTAATCAAACCTGGACTGGACAACTACTGGGTTGCCATCCATTCATATAATAAGAAAAAGTGAAAAACAATTACTCAATGTCTCAAGTGTGACAGATTGTATAAAAAAAAAGATAGTATTAACATTTAGAGTAATTGGAGTTATGGGGGCCGCCACAAAAATAGCACGTACCCGAAGCTTCTTTAGCTTTAGTGCAGAGTTGATATATATGTGGTCCACCATATCTTACAAGGAGAACCCGCGCATTGCTCGTCTGGGATTCTGATGAAATTTGGTAATGGTAGATTTTATTCCCAAACTGACCGTGGTAAAATATTAGAGGCCTTTGAAAAGCGTTCTTTCTTATCTTGGTAACGTCGGTGAAATCTAATTTTTGCGTCTATGGTCGAGAGTTCGAATCCCACTCAAGGTTTTTTTTTATTTTCATTTCTTATTTATAATTGCATGAGTTAATAATATTAAAATTAATTCAAATTTTAATTTGATTTTATATTTTTTATTAAATTCTATAATAAAGTCCCCTTTAAAGTGTATATAGATTTGATGTGATACCAGAAAATATTATAAATTTATAAATAAAAATATTATAAATTCATATTAAGAACAACAATAATAAGAGTGAAAAAATATAATTTATTTGCCCAAATGTGAGACTTGCACATGGAGCAAGATTCAACATTTTCCAACATTTTGTTGGTAATGAAGCCAATAATGTATCTGTTAACATGCATTAAACTGCTACTTTCTTCTTCTAATAAAAATCCATAAGTACACACATTAGACGAAATTATGATATTTTTATTCTAACTAGACTCACATATGATTTTGACCGAAGCATAACACAATAACTAGTGGGGTGGGTGGCATCGTGCCTTAAGGCAAATTGCTGCGACTTCCCGTACCGTAACAAAATGTTCGAGGAATACTGAATGCTTTCAAATAGATTATTATAAATATTGTAACATTGTCTAATATTTATAAGAATTATATAAACTGAATTGCAAAAATGAAATTATTTGTTTAAAGTATATTAGAACTATAGTCAAAATTAAAAATAAAATCTGAATTATTTTCGATATACAAAAAATTAAAAAAAAAAAAATTGAAACCAGAAAATTTTCTTCCAAAATCAATTATTTTGTTAAGACTAGCAGAAAGTTTTTTGAATCATTCAAATCGGACGCTTAGTTCTCTCAAAAACTGCCATTTTTTACATATTTAGCTCTGTATCATCGAAATGGCTAGGCCTGCCTTTGCCAAAAACTAATAAACACTTCTCCCAATCATTATTAATTGAATGTTTTTAGATCATTCAAATCGGATACTCAGTTCTCTCAAAAAGTCGATTTCTATTTTCTGCACTCTTTGCTGCGTATATTCGAAACGGCTGGATCTGCCTTTGCCAAAAACTAATCAGCTCTTTTCCCTATCGATAGGAATCGAATGTTTTTGAACCGTTCAAATCGGTTGATCCGTGCGCCCGAAAACGTGACTGGAAATTTGTATCCATACATACATACACACACACATCCATTTTTTCTGAGGTATGCCGAAATGTTCAGAAACCTTCAAAACGTCGAGAAATGTAAAAAATTTCAATTCCAATTTTCGGCCCATTACAATAACTTACCCTACGGGAAGTTAATAATCATAAAAATCGTCGATTTTTTTTTTTTTTATTTTATTACAAGAAAAGGCCCGGCCGGCCGATCTCTACCAAAAACTAATCAGCACGATTCCCAACCAATATCTTTCGAACGGTTTTTGAATATTCAAAATCGATTCAGAATTGCGGGCTAAAACGTAGACAAAAAATTTTTCACTTCTATAAAGAAACGGCTTGGCCGATCGTCGCACGAAATTGTTAAACGATAGTTCTCATCGAGATACATCGAGTGGATTTTAAATTTTTGAAATCGGTCTAGCCGTTTTTGAGAAAACGTCGATTTACGGCAAAAAATCTGTTCACATACACGCACACACACACATACACACCCACATACATACACACATACTTTTCCAAATTTGGTCTCATTCGATTCAGAATGGCTTGAAACGTCGAGAAAACATAAAACTTACCTTCGTGAAGTTAATAAATTTCAATGAGTTTATTTTGATTTTCCTTTTTTGCAACCGCGTATCCAAATAACTGGCATCTTTGTTATCACCCTGACTTGTATATAGTATGCTCGAAAAGTAATTGAAAAAGACCCGATCAATAACAGCATTTGTATCTGAACAACATAAGAAAAAATCTGTAAAAATTTTATTATTACCATGTGGAATATGTTTAACTTTTTTAATTTTTTCATTGCTAATTGGAATGCTGGAAAAACTTCCTTCTATGCGTAGATTGCCTATGTAATATAACGCAAGTTCGTACTGCTGATACTTTCCATTCTTGTGTGAACTGTGACATTTGTCAAACCCTAAAAATATAAATATCATGGACCATATAACTACAAAACTCATTCTAGTATTGTAATGAAAAACTTGTATTGTAAATAGATTGTACTGTATATATTCGAAATGATTACTTCCATATTTATTTAAACTGTACTTATGTGGATGTCACATAACATAATGTGAGCTTTATAAGCAATTGTCAAACAACTTTGTTTCCAAAGATCTTGTATTTGCATGTACACATAATTGAGATTTTTATGAATATAATTTCTAAAATTACTATCTGTGTTATAATCCAATTTTCTTATTCATATCGCTGTCTATTATAACTTGCAATAAGTGATTAGACAGAAATGTCTATGGTGTCCGGACACCATATTCGAAGGGGCCCCTTCGATGAATTCCAAATTTAGGATTTTAATTTGAATAACCTAAATGCAATAATAATATAATTCAGAAAATGTTTTGGTAACACATTATTCACATTAAACCAATATGTACTTGCACAGCACAGCGTTTGAAACAAAATTATTTATTCATTCTTTCATAAGCAAGCCTTAATCAATAAGAATAGTATTATTTCAAGCTTTTGATAAAAGAATACAAAAAGGCAGTGAGCAAACACTTGAGATTTAAATACAAACCTCATATAAAATCAAAATAAGCACGCTTATTAACATTTAAAAATATATAAAATTAAAAAAATAACACAATCTGTTTTAACTTTGTTTTGACATATGAGTAGTATTCATCTGTCATTTGAATAATATTGTGTGGGAAGCCATTTTGAATCAAGTGCTATTTACCAAAAATTTTCAAATTAAAAATGTAAAGTTTCTAAGCGGATTTGAAATATTTTCTCACCTTTTGGACTTTCTCTGGATTGGCACGAATTTTTCAAGACTAAGACTGGCCAAATCGGTTTAGCCGTTTTCAAATTTTACTAAGACATTTGAGAGAACTCCATTTTTATATATAAGATATCTATTTACAAAAAAAATTTCAGCCAATTCTAAAATGTCAAGGTATGGTTGGTGTATCAAAAGAGGCCATGTGTTTTTGATAAAAACCATTATCAGGTCATGACATTTTTATAGTTTTGAAATCATAATTTTTAATACTTTTTTATAACACATAGAAATATCTTTTTAATTATTTACATATTTCTATACTGGTGACCTACGACATCTACAATGATTGAAGATAGTTACAAGAATTGAAATAAGAAAATATTGACTTTTGTGCAACGCCCTAATCACTGGTCTTCAGTTGGCTACTTAAAAGGTACGCCCAGTCCTCGGTTCATCTCGGGTTAACTCATATACTCTAGTCGTGACACCGGACTTCTGTTGGCATACTCATTCTGTATGTCCAGACCTCGAGTTATCGCTGATACCAAAAAGTTCACTGGAATCGCAATTCAACCTCTCTTTTGTCTTTGACTCACCAAATCGTCTTTTGATACTCAAGACTTTGGAACTGGATCTGGATTGTATGTTGTTTTTAGAACTGGATTTAGATACTTCATCCAAGTTGTTCTCATCGAATCCAGTCATTCAAACAGTAAGCTCTTATGAAGATTTAGACAAATCAATCCTGCACTATTGAATCAACTGCCCTCATCTACCCAACTGCCCGAAATACTCCATCGACAAGTTTGTAATATGTTTTACTAACTTCGATTATTAGGCCAAAGGACTCTAATCCAGTTGTGGTGGACTGCGATTGGTTCATACCTTCCTGAATTTGAGATTCAAACCTCTGCTACAATCTGCCTTCCCACCAAATATATATAACGTGTTGACATGCATATTTAAACTAGTGTGAGGTCAAAACTGGGCAGGGAGTTTTGTGTGGGAATCAAAAGAGGCCATGGGTTTTTGATAAAAATAATTATTATGTCATGACATTTTTATAGTTTTGAAATCATAATTTTCAATACATTTTTTATAACACATAGAAATATCTTTTTACTTATTTACATATTTCTATAACTATTTTTCTGTGGAAAACATTATTAATTATACTTCGCACAAAACTTAATGGCAAACCTAACTTTAACTAGCTGTAAGTAGAATTCTGTCTTGAGGCAATTATGGCATCGTGCCTTAAGGCAAATTGCTGGAACTTCCCGTACCGTAACAAAATGTTCGAGGAATACTGAATGGTTTCAAATAGATTATTATAAATATTGTAACATTGTCTAATATTTATAAGAATTATATAAACTGAATTGCAAAGTTGAAATTATTTGTAAAGTATATTAAAACTATAGTCAGAATTAAAAATAAAATCTGAATTAGTTTCGATATACAAAAAATAAAAAAAAATTTAAAAAAAAAAGGATTTTTTTTTCCAAAATCCATTATTTTGTTAAGACAAGCAAAAAGTTCTTTGAATCATTTAAATCGGACGCTTAGTTCTCTAAAAAACTGCCAATTTTTACATATTTAGCTTCGTATCTTTGAAATGGCTGGGCCTGCCTTTGCCAAAAACTAATAAACACTTCTCCCAATCATTACTAATTGAATGCTTTTTAGATCATTCAAATCGGATACTCCGTTCTCTCAAAAATTCGATTTCTATTTTCTGCACTCTTTGCTCCGTATCTCCGAAACGGCTGGACCTGCCTTTGCCAAAAACTAATCAGCTCTTTTCCCTATCAATAGGAATCGAATGTTTTTTGAACCATTCCAATCGGTTGATCCGTACGCCCGAAAACGTGGACGAAAATTTGTATCCATACATACATACACACACACACACACACCTTTTTTTCTGAGGTATGCCAAAACGTTCAGAAACCTTCAAAACGTCGAGAAATGTAAAAATTTTCAATTCCGATTTTCGGCCCATTACAATAACTTACCCTACGGGAAGTTAATAATGCTTTGAACGAATCAATCGCACCTTCTGTTTTATCAAGCACACAATTGCCAAAGTAAAAACGAACAGAATGAAATTTATTGAGAACAACGATGCAGGAAGCATTATGATTATTAATTCCGTCTAATACTACAATAACAAATTCTAGAGGGTCTTGGTTTATATAACGAGTTGAGTAAAACTTAATTTCCGGATACTTTATTTTTACTGCCAAATGTTGTCCTTGTTATTTTCTGGCTTTTTTTTCTTTTTTCTTTTTTTGGTGGCGATACAAATACAAAATGGCGATACAAATGATATCTTTATGCTGCAATAAATAATGATATTGCAATGCAATTACGCGATGGTAATAAATAATTGAAATGATTTATTTTTTTAAAGTAAAACTTCTTTAGGCGCGACTGGGATGTAAATCAGAGAAAACGCAACGGAAGTGCGTTACGGCTTACCAATTCGTCAATCGCCAACGAGTTTTCGAAACGAGTCGCGTATGTATCATCGTCTTGTACGGCAACTATGTGAATTACAGAATATCGAATGCCAACCCTACTACTACTATCTTCAAGGTTATGTTATCGACATCTAACTTTAATGAAAATTAAACGAAAATAAACAAAAGCATAATACAGTATCACTTACCAATAATTATAATAAAAAAACATTTGAAAATGTCACGCTTTTTATTCGTAAGAAACGTAATATTTGTTGTTTATTATTCATAGTTGCTGTATTATATATTTAAAGTAACTTCAATCGCAAGTGTTTTTATAGGCAAGATAGATTTCACTGCAGTATTTATTGGTACAGATATGTATGTGTATAGGTTGTCATTGAGCTAATCAAGATCTGTTTGGCGTTATTCACCACTTACCAGTATTAATGGATTGTTTACTGTTTAGAAAAACAAGGCAAAAAATGGTATCATAACAATGGTACAAAAGACTTTCAACCAGCAAGACTTACAACAATAAATAAGTTTTAATGATATTTGACTGCTATTATTCAATTATCAAAGCATAAAATGCCATACTTGTCTGATTAAGATAAAGTATTTCATTTATCCAAAGTTGTACATTGATAACTAGGACAAATTGATATCTAGTCATTATTTTGTTGCTCTATATGTGTATTTTTGCTACGTAGTTATAACATGTATTAAAACTCTCCTTCGATTCTCAGGTTGTTGGGTTATAATTTAACCCTTGTAGCTGTGGACTGTATTAAACACTGATTTGTTTGTATATTATGTATTTATTGCAGTTCTAATTACAATCACTGATTTATTACTAAGTTATAAATGAAGAAAGATATATTTATTTTTATTTGTTATTTACATGTTGTTAAGCGAACTTTACTTCTAGAAGTGAACAACTAGTTTCATTAAAACACTCCGCTACCCCCTCTACCAGGGGTAGCAACCATTCCGTGTAAAGCTTAATGCCCTGAAGTTTTGTCACTTTCATGGCTAATATAATAAAACGAAAAGACGTCCGAACACTATGTTTTGCGTACCATTTGTAATTATTGGGAAGCTTGAGAATATTTTGAAAAAGTATCAATTATTGTAACGAATTTTTGTCATATGTAATATTTGGAAAGGTTTTGATGCGGTTGGGAAAATCGCAAATTTTTGTTTTGGTGGATTTCTATCGTATTTCTGTGTAGCACAAATTGAACTATTATTAATGTAAGTTGTTACATCAATATGCATTGTTGACCAGTAGTACTTTTCTTTAATTCGTATTCCGTTATCGTTAATGCTTCAGTGATTAGTTGAATCTTCGTGAAAAGTTTTTATATTCGACTTTTGTTTATTCATGTCAATTACGTCTTCTTTAATCTTGTTGCACATTACTAATGTAAAAGACGAATGTGTAAAAGTTGAAGTTAGGATGTTTATAATATCGATAATATATTCATTATTATCAATATACATTGTAAAAGATTAATTACTTGTAGTAAATTCTTTAAATAATTTTATTATTTCTTTTTCTAAATTTTTGCTGTTAACTTTGATTGTAGTTCTACTTTTGTTGAATATTTTTTGTAGTTTTGGTTTTGTTGAATTCGTATTTACGATTTTAATTATTATTTGATTATCATAATAATTAATTGGTTTTGGTGAAATAGGGAACTTTAAAATTGGATTTTCTTGAAATATATGATGTTGTACACCCCTGATATTGCAGGTTGCTAACCACTGTCATAATATTAGATTTCTAACAAGTCCAGACTGAAATCTTAGAATGCCTGAGCTTTAGCTGATATTAACGGTTAACTTTTCTCAGACTATTGCGTAGTAGCTGACATTAACATTCTCTCACGAAATCGGGAATCTACGTCGACAAATCTCACCAATCTCATATTATCGACATTCCGCCTAGTTAACAATTCTCACCAAGCTCGTATGAATAACATTTTGTTTAATCAGCTAAATTTATTACTTTGTCCATTTCGTTGCATAGAATATTCGAGACAAATCCCCACTACGTTTCAAAGGATTTTAGTTTTAATAATTATGAAATAAATCAGTCTTAATCTGTCGGTCGCCGGGCAAACATTTCTCTTTCAATACCTCCGAGTTCCTTGTACTTAAAGTATAATAAAGTGAAGTTTTTGAAATAGTCTTTTCATTTATCAATCTCAAGTATTTTCAGCAAGTGGAAGATTTCAGGAACTCCGGAAGGTCCAGAGCATCAACACCGATTTGCATATAGCGGCGCCAACAGCCCTTTCTGTTTATCAACGGGGTGCCCAACATTATTTGGTGCCCGCGGTGTCCAACAATGAATCGTGACGTCATCATTTTCATTGACTTCGCTATCTATCTGATCTCCTATAACTTCATTTATTATTGAATCTATTTTATCGACATCTGGTAATTCGTTTTCTCCTTGTGCAATAGATTGTAAATCTGTATCAAAATCTATAATTTCATTGTAATTTATTTCTTCTAAATCGCTATCTGTTTTAATTCGTGATAATGCATCGGCATTTCTGTTTAATTTACCTTTTTTATAAAAAATTTCAAATCGTATTCTTCGAGTTGTAATCTCCATCTAACTAGTCTTGCTTTTGCATTTTTTAAAGAAAATAGCCATGATAATGGTTTGTGATCAGTAATAATTTTAAATTTTGTTCCGTAAAGATACGATCTGAAATATTTAACCACCCATACTATTGCTAACAATTCTCGTTCTACTTCACTGTAATTAATTTCTGATTCATTTAATGTTCGTGAAGCTATTGGTTTGTCTTTTCCTATATCTCCTTAAGATAAAATTGCTCCTATCGCATATTGGCTTGCGTCTGTTGTTAATAGAAAAGGTTTCGTAAAATCTGGATATTGTAAAATTGGTTCATTAATTAAAAAATTTTTAAAGTTTCAAAACATTGAACATATTCAGAATCCAAAGTTATTTTCGTGTCTTTCTTTAAACATTTTGTTAAAGGTTTAGCTAATTTTGCAAAGTTTTCTATAAATTTTCTGTAATAACCTAATAATCCTAAAAATTTTTATTTGCTTTACTGTTTTTGGAATTGGATATTCTAAAATTGCTTTTATTTTCTTCGGGTTTGGTTTTATACCTTCTGGAGTTAATATGTGTCCTATAATTTTTCTTTCTCGTTTTAAAAATTCTGATTTATTTGGTTGCATTTTGAAATTAGATTCTCTTAATCTTTCAAATATTTTTGTTAAACTGTCTATATGTTTTTGTAAAGATACGGAGTAAATTATAATGCCATCTAAATAATCTAAGCAGAATTTTCCTATATATCCTCTTAATATGTTGTTCATAACACGTTGGAAAGTTGCTGGGGCATTTTTAATCCAAAGGACATTCAAAGATATTCAAAATGTCCTTCATCTGCACTAAAAGCTGTTTTTTGTATATTATTTTCATCCATTTTGATTTGGTAAAAACCTGAAGCTAAATCTATTGTGGAAAAAATATTTGCAACAGCATAATTTATCTAAAACGTCGGAAATGTTTGGAAGAGGGTATTTATCATCAATAGTTTTATCATTTATTTTTCGATAATCTACAACTATTCTCCATTTCTTTTTTCCTGATGCATCTAATTTTTTTGGAACTACTTCATATGTTTGATTGATTTGATTATTTGTTGTTCTAACATATCGTTTACTTGCTGTTTCACTTCTTCGCGATGTACGTGAGGGTATCGATAAGATTTTGTATAGATTGGAATTTCATCTGTTGTGCGAATTTTATGTTTTACTTGATTTGTAAAGGTTAATTTATCATTTAGTTTATGAAATATATCTTTGAATTTTCTACATAATTTTAGAATTTCTATTCTTTCTTCATTGTTCATATGATTTGTTCTAATTGAATAGAATATCGGAATAATTTATATTTAATTTAATTTAATTTATATTTATATTTAATAATGGAATTCAATTTGATGTGTTAATTCTACATTGATTGTTTTTTTTTTCCGATCTCTTTATTAATAGCAATCAGAATACAAGGTATCCTATGAGCTATTGAGATAAATTTAACATATACACACACATGCATACGTACATGCACACAGACATACTCACACACACGTTAACAGAAAAAAAAAAATTAATTGGCTCAGGTCCTTCGGCCATTTACTGGAAAAACTACATATTTTGTGATCTAATGTTATGAAGTTATCATATACACTAACATACGTACATACATACGCACAGACATTCACACACACACTCTCTCAATAAAAGATTTATAAATATTTAATAGAGGTCACTTCATCAAGTAAAATCCTGCTTATATCAAATCACTCGGCCATTTCTTCTTCAATCTTCTGCTGTTTGGAGTTGCTAACAGTGGGGCCATTAGTGTGTTTGGATGATTTTCGAGCTTCCGGTGATGTTTTTCACTGATTGATTTGATGACTTCATTAACGAACTGTATATTTAGATCGTTATGGATCATCTGATTAGTGAGGGTGCTCCTGTGATCAAACGAGTAATTTTTGATTGCATCCGTGTATAAGAGCAATATTTGATTTGCTTGAGCAGCCCCATCTGACCATAAGCAATTTATGATGTTAAGTTTAGTGTATGATTTTTGTGATTGATATTGTATGGATAGTACCATGGAGGTGCTTCCTGTGATCAAACGAGTAATTTTGATAATTGCATCCGTTGTATAAGAGCAATATTGATTTGCTTGAGCAGCCCCAAATCTGAAGACCATAAGTCCACAACGGTTTAATATCATATTATAAATAAGGACCTTGTTTTCTAGAGATAATTTGGATCTATGTCCAATGAGCCAGCCGAGTTCTTTAACTCGCGTTTTCATTTGCTTAACTTTAGTGCAAATGTGATTTCGCCAGGTGAGTTTTTCGTCAAAGTGAATTCCAAGATATTTGATGGTGCTGACTGTTGGATTTGATTGCCATTTAAGAACACTGCAGGACACGATTGTTTGTTAAGAGTGAAAGTAATGTGGCTAGACTTAGACTCATTGATGCCTAGTTCCACAGTTTGGTCCAATCTTCAATCAAATTAAGATGATACTGCAGTTTTAAACAAAGCAGTACTAGGGTTGTCATCAGTGGATAAGATTGATATGTCGTCTGCAAAAGTGGCGATTGTGGTAATAGACGTTGTAGGAATATCGCGCGTAAACAGGGTGTATAGGAATGGACCCAGCACACTTCCCTGCGGTACCCCTGACTTGATAGGAAATACGTCAGACGACGAGGAATTAACCTTGATTATAAACTTTCTGTTGACAATATATGATGTTAAGATATTATGATACTTTACTGGTAAATAGAGTCTAATTTTTGTGACAAGTCTGTCGTGGCACACTTTGTCGAATGCTTGTTTGACGTCCAAAAAGACGGGCGGTGCAATATTGTTTGGATTCGAATGAGTTATAGATATGACTGGCAATCCTGTGACACTGCTGTATGGTTGAGTGCTCTTTACGAAATCCAAACTGGTGATCAGGGAAGATATTGGATTCCTTCAAAATATCCTGTAGTAACAGTTTTTCTAAAATTTTTGACAATATAGGAAGAAGGCTGATTGGCCTATAAGATGTGACTAAGTGTTGATCCTTGCCAGTTTTTGGAATCATCTTTATTAAAGAGGTCTTGAATTGATTTGGCCAGTAATCAAGTCTCACAATAGCGTTGAATATATAGATATATATATAATGAATCCTTTTACAGGCAATTCTTTGAGCATTCTGGGAGATATTTGGTCTATTCCAGGCGATTTTTTTGCTTTAACTTTCTTTATTTCACTAACTACTAATTTGAGAGACAAGAAACGTTTCTCGCTTTCGTGACTGCTATTATGGTCTAAAGCAGGACTAATGTTGACATTATAATTTGATAAATTGTTAGGCCGAAAAACTGTAGCTAAGTATTCCGCAAATATATCTGCTTTTTCTTTGTCACTTCTTGCCCATGCAGAGGTCTGGGTATCCATACGAACTGGAGGATTTTGAAAGTTAGGTTTAAGTTTAATTTTGACGGGTTTCCAGATAGAATTGTCAAAACGATTCAAACTGACAGACGAAACTATTTATAATGATATTCGAGTGTCGGAGGCTCAAGTAGGGCAGGTACACTAGGAATAAAGAGAAGGACAGAAGACAGGTTTTTAAAGTTAGTTAGGCTTATTAAATTATTTAGTTAGGTTTTTATTGTATTATTTTGTTAGATTAGGTTTATTGTATACTTGTAATTGTAAGTTAAATGTTCAATTATATTAATTATATTATATAGTATCACATTATATGTCGGTAAAATGCTTAGTTTTTTTTTTATCTTTCGTAAAAATAAATATTATTTTAACCTTTTTGCATTTTTAATTCATTGAATATTCATAATTTCAGATTATTTATTTCATTGAGAAAAAAATAAATACGATCCAATTTCCACCCAAATGCCAAACTTTGACCTGGGATCGGACGATCCTCAACAGCTTTGCCAAATTTTAACATATAATCGAACTTTTTTCTATGTATGTGTTGTGAGAGATTTTTAATTCAATTTGAAAAATCTTGCGCTTTACCTTTGTTAACAGTAAACCAGAAGGTCTAGTTTCAATCCATGATCAGATAAACTCTTGAATTAACAAGTAAGATTTAAAAAGAAGTTTATTTAAAGAGCATTTGCTAAGAAAGGCGACAAACTGTGTGCCCAAAATGTTTAACAAAAAATTTGAAAATAAATCCCATTGAAATTCCGAAGCCTTATGGGGTTCAATAATTTGATATATGTAATTTGTCTACAAACATTTGTGAAATTTCTTATAAAACATCTGAGCCAAAAGCGAAAGTACAGTAAAAAAATTCTAATAGAGTTTGCATGATACAGATCATTACATAAAAAGCATACTAGGTTTAAATTTGAATCTAAAATTAGGAAAAACAAACACTAAAATATATATCGAATCAGAAAACATCAGCCAAGTATTTTCGTTTGTAATACATATTACAAACTGTGCAGTATCTTGTATAGACAAAAATTAATCTTGTGCGACATCAAATAAAGCAGTAAATAGCAAAAATATAAAAGTTAATTTATAAGATAATATACCTTGTTTTACATACTACGATTTAAGCGAAAACATGTTTGTATTTGGGCGATTGTAGTTTTCCAATTAAAAACATTGATCAAAAATAAAGAGAATACTATTACATCTTACGCGTTTCATAATGTATTGTCTATTGAATATTTAGATAAATTAGACTAATTTAAAATTAGTTAAATATAGTATATTGCATTAGTATATAGTAATTAATTATTCTCCAAGAATTCTTTAATGTTTGCAGCCATCAATTAAAATCGATTTGAAATATCACAGAGTGGGTACGAATCGATTTTATTGAATCAGACTTTTCTTTATATAAAATCCATGATGCATGATATGTCTCGATTTCCTTCATATATAAATGTAACAAATTTGGTGATATATATTAGAAATAATTTTGTGAAGCTTGAAAAGGAGCTTGAACTTGATCAGGTGTAAGTCTGAAGATTGTCGTAATCACAATTAAATTGAACAAATCAATTTCCACCTTGAATAATTTCTGTAAGTATTGGAATATTTTCGTTCGTCAATAAATTATACCATTTGATCTATAGTTCAGGAGTCCTCCTCATGAAAGATCAAATATCTTTGAGGTACTACTATTTATTGTGAAATACCTCAAAACCATTGGATTTGTGAGAATTTTTCCATCGATGAAACTAAGACTGCCATTTTATTGAACACATTGTGTTGATCTACAAAATTCTCTGCTGTTGATGGAAGCTGACTTCCTATTTGGTTCAAAACTATTTTCACAATCACGCTTGGTAAGATTGCATACAGAAAGGATGTTTCAAATAGTCTGGCACATCAAAGCAATTAAATAATTGACGTCACAGAAAGCATTCATAAATCAAATTCCTCTTTACATAGTCGCACAAGAAAATGTGTGACTTTTGAACCAATTCAACAAAATTTTAATTATCTTCATCAGTAGCGATCTTATCCACACCTTATTTGATATATAAATTATAGTTAAGTATATTTTATCAAAAATGTACAGAAAATGCAGTATATCATACATCTCCTCGTATTATGTATTTGCCTGATCCAATAAATACTTCCATGACATGTCTTAGTCCCATGTTATTACATGCAGACGTATGCATCATTTGCTTTCTACCATATTGATACCATCTTTCATATTGAAATAATAGATTATTTAATCTATCATATAATAAATATTTAATATATTTCACTTCTTAATTGTTTTTATGTGGTTGCAATCGCAATTTCGCAAGAATCACAACTTGATATTATTATATCATCAGTCGTTATTAGTATTAAACATATTTTAGTAATTGCTGATCTATTAAGTTAATTATATATATAAATTGATTTTATAACTGCCGTGGTATAATCAATAATAGTGCTCTTTCTTTAATTCAATAGTCCATTATCTTTTCTTTAAAAACTTATATTTATAACTTCAGTATCGCTATAATCTATTGTTTATTTTCTGTTAATATTTTCAAATTTGTTTGCATTCAATAATAAAAATTTAGGCACAATTGTTATACACATTTAACAAATTTTACATATACAAAGACCACACATATTGATTTCGAAAAAAATCTAAATTCAAGAAAACTACCGACACTTTACCATTACAATACATAATTTTTGGCAAACTGTACTTGAACTGATTTACCAACGCACATATTTTATGGATTTATTTTTGCTCAACAAGAAACTCATGAATGAATAAAATTATATTCACATAGTAGCACATGTAAGTAAATAATATAAGATTTATAAATTAATACAAAAAAATTAACTCTTCAACGATTTTTCAACATAACACGAGATATGCTTTTTTGTTGTATATGCCACGCAAATTCTACCAAACGAAAATACAATATTATTCAAATTTAATATATTTTACAGGGCAGCTAATATCTTTCAGGTTATGTTTTCATTTTTTATTTTTGGACACATGATTTGTCACCTCCTCAGAAATTGAATCTTCCTAAACACTAATTGTAACTCGCAACAAAATTCGGGCATTATAGATTTAAAAAAACACAGTGCAGTTTTCGAAAATAATTAGCGCTTTTGATGAAAAAACATTGATCTGCACTTATCTATACTAAAGTATTTACATTTCGCGGATAATACCAGAGCCACTCCAGACCAATTATATAACATTCGTGACATCGTAGAAGCAATTGTGCATACTTTCAAAAGTTCAATTAGACCTGGACCAAAAATTGTTATCAATGAGAGTATGGTTCCGTGGAGAGGACGTCTAGGTTTCTGTCAATATATTCCAGGCAAGCGACACAAGTATGGCCAAAACTTGTATAAATTATGTTTACCGGAAGGCTTCACATATAATGTCGAAATTTAATGCCGGTAAAAACGGTACAGTAATCGAAATATGTTATTCTCAAGATGTGGTAATGGGATTACGTAATGGTTTTTTATTTGAGGAGCGCACACTATTTATTGATAGTTTTTACACTAGTGTTGCTTTAGGTAAACATCTATTGGATAATACAACATTTTTGGGTGGTACAGTAAAAATTTCCGGAAAAACTTACCACGTCAGGCTAGACACAAACAAAAACCTGGTGAATCGATAAGCTTGGAAAATCGCAGCGAAATGAAATTTTTAAAATGAAAAAATAAAATACTAGTATGCTGACAACTTTGAACGATCATCAATGTAAATTTATACAGGCAACAAATGGTTAAATAAAGCCCGAAGCTGTATTCACCATTCATACCATTCTGATCAAATCGTATCGAAAAATAGTGATACAATTAATTTGCGAAACTTTCCTTGCAAATGCGTGGTACATACGTAGAAGATAGGGGAGAAAAAATTTGAATATATTAAAATTCAGAGTATAATCATTGATAAATAATCTTTTATCAAAAGAACAAGATCAGCGTCATACTCCATCAAATAAGCATATGCTGAAATTATTTGAAGAATCGGCCAGGAACTCTCGTAAACGGTACAAGAATTGCTACAAAGAATTAACTAAAAAAATGGCAAGGCATATGCAGCCAATAAAGCGAAAAGGGTTAAGACTTATTGTGCGCATTGCAAGGGCAAACAGGCATTTTGTTTACAGTGTTTTAATAATTTGCACAAATAATTTTCAATTTTAATATTAGGAATATATTTATAAAATTGATTTATCATAATTATAATATTGAATAATTTTCTTTTATATTATCGAATAAATATTATTAATAAACATGTAAAAAAATATTTAATATTTTAATTTTCAATGCCCCATAGCATAATCAAGTGTACTCCTGCGGTACAAAAAAAAGTTTTTTAATAAATGTGTTAAATATTTAACATTTTAATTTTCAGCGCCCCAAAACATAATTAAGTTTATACCACCGTGGTACAATGCCGACTGTTGAGTCACAGTTCAGTGTGGTACACCGGTGGTACACGCCGACGTGAACGTGTTAATAATCATTGAAACATTATCTATTTATTGCCATTTTTAATCTTCATAATAATATTTTTTAATCAATAACATCCTTCAAGATTCACAACATAAATGAAAGAACCTGTCTGGAATGAATTGTTGTCACTTGTGACACCTTTCATTCGAAAGCAAAACACCGTCATTGAAGAGGCTATACCGCCGAAAAGCAGGCTTTCTGTGACCATTCGGTATCTAGCTATAGGGAACACGTTCAAAGACCTTAGTACTATCATAGTGCCCATTTGGACTTATGGAATCGAACCATGGGGTTGCTCTTGTAAATCAAACATAAACATCATTCAAAGGTGCCAGAACAAAATTCTACGTATCTTAACTAATGCGCCAATTTAACTAATATACCAAATTACGAACTTTTGCCTATATAAAGATTTAAAAATCTCTACAGTCAACGAAATAATCATAATTAGAAGTTCATATTTCAACAATAAATTAATCCAGCATACTATTTAAGCGATTCACAGACCGTTACGAAGAATAAGCAAGAGATGACTTTCCGATCTATCAAACACCTAGCCCAATGTCTGCACGAGCCCTAACTTAGTACGAGGCATAACATCATCACGTCATGGTTCGTTTATGTTATTATTTTTGTATTAGCCTTTTTATTTTATATTATTTTAACTTTTTTCATTTTATATTCAATTTATTGTACTTTTTTGCAATATTTCTTTTTTTGCACCTATAAATTTTGTAAATAAGACATTAAAGTCTTGATTAACAAAAATACAATATAACAAAAAAAGACCTTAGCTACTCCTTTCGAATAGCAGCAAATACCATATCAAAAATTATCCGAGAGACTTTAGATGCAATAATAAATGTGCTACAAAGTAGAGCAATCATTTCTCCAACATCAGTGGAAAAATGGAAAATGATTGCTCAAAAATTTGAAATGTCACGGAATTTTACACACTACTTAGATGCATGAGACGGGAAACATAAATTTTCGCCCATCACAAAAAGAAGGGGTCGGAATTAAGGAATTATAAAGGGACTGACGGTATTGTACTTTTAGCCCTTGCTGATGCTGACTATAATTTCTTGTTTGTTGACGTTGTTATGGATTTTTTATACATTTTACCGACATTCCCAGTAAACCACAAAAGTTGAAATAACGTAGCATTAAAGTAACGTCGTTACGATATTTTTGGTAACGTTAATAACGTTCATATTACGTTTAGTTGTAACCTTAAATCTTGAACGTGAATGATTCGTTTTTGTTTATTACGTATACTCTTAATTAATCATACTATATATGATTTGAAGTTAATTGCACTTTAGTCTGTAATACTTAAGTTATTTTACTTATTGAGGCATTTCATTAAATTAATTAATTAATTAGTGCTTATATAATCAGTGTATAACTATAGTTATACAAATTAGTGGAACAGTGATCTGTAATAATACTGAAAATGAAATCTGCCATAAAAGTAAGTCAAAATAAAACAAGGGTTTCAAGAACTTCTTCACAATCCAGTAATATATCATCAGCATGCATTATTATACTTTTTATTATAACTATTTTATTATCATGTATCATATAGCAATTATCAGGTTGCTGATAAGAAATGAAAAAATAGCTTAATTTAATTTTTGTTATTTTTCCATCCCTGTTTTGCTGGACAATTGAATGTGCAGTACTAGTATTTGGTGTTATGGGTAACTTATTTTCTTCACTAATTCTATTCATAAGTTGCTCTAATAGTTCTCTAAAGGTCTAACCTACAATTAGAATTTTTGATGCCATGTATCAATATGCCAAATGTATCATATTGTGGATATTAAAAGTTAATTCGTTTTGTCCATAAAATTCAGCAAATCTTTTAACAAACCAATTTAAAAATTTTCTGGATAATTCATTTGAAGATAAACCAATTTCCTCATCACACAATATTCGAATTCCTAGAGACAAATAAATGAAATTGATATATTTGTGATGATCTGAAAAAGGCTGTAAAATACCAATTCCAGTATATAACAGGAACTGTCTAAATTCCATCTTTTAAACTCATCCAAAACACGAGATAATCGGGAAAATTCTTTCGGTATGAAATATTTAATATCAATTACACAGGCCAACAAAAAAACTATTTTTTTTGGTGCGTCAAATGTTAGAGCTGATTCTTATAGCATTTTTTGCGCTGATTTCAAATCTGCCAACCATTTTTTTGTATCAGCTCTAGTTTTTGAGATACAAAAAAGTTGCCAAAACCAGGTCCATTCGAGGTCGTCACGAAAAAGAACTTTTCACAGTGTCAACTAATGTCCCAACTAAGGCCGAATGGGTCTTGTAAGTTTGTATGTACGAGTAGGCATATCTCATTAAAATAACATTCTGAATTGTATTATTATTTTGTACTTTCGTTCCTTATATTAGGTGCGCCACTAAGTTCTCGCTGTTTGTCAGTATATGGCTCTATCAGTAAGGGTTGGTCGATTTTGACAAATCCAAAACATCTTGAAGCAAGCTTAGAGTAAGTAAACAAACTGCTGCGACACATAATTGATTTCGTTTTTGCATTAGATACTTCTGGTTAAGTGGAAATGTCCAATTTTATGCCAAACAATCGTCATTTGCAGAGAGTGTTGATTTTCGTCTTCCATTCAAAAAAACGGGAGTTCAAGTGCATCCAAAGCTACGGAAATGTTGCTCTGAGAGAAACAACATGCCGTGAAGGGTTTTGTCGCTTCAAAAATGGTGATTTTGATGTTGACGACCACCCTCGTGAAGGAAGGCCAAAACCTTCAAAAACGCTAAATTGAAGGCCTTGTTCGAAGAGGATTCGTGTCAAACTCAAGAAGATCTTTCTTCAGAATTAGGAGTTACCCATCAAGCCATTTCCAAGCTATTGCATGCGTTGGGGATGATTTAGAAGCAAGAAACTTCGGTTCCTCATGAGTTGAAGCCAAGAGAGGTCGAGCGTCGTTTTTTTGCCTGTAAACAACTGTTCTAGCGGCGAGAAAAGAAGAGGTTTTTCATCACATTGTGACAGGTGATAAAAAATGAATACATTACAGCAATCCAAAGAGGAGAAAATCTCGGTTCGGCCGAATATTCACTGCGAAGGTTATGCTCTACATATGGTGGGACCAGGTCGGTGTTATTTGTTACGAGCTGTTAAAACCGAGTGAAACCATCTTTGGAGAACTGTATCGAACTCAATTGATGCAATTTTTTTATAATAAAGTTACATTTTCATCGAAAAAAACAGCGAGAACTTAGTTGCTCACCTAATATCGTAAAATATGCCATATATATGGTATCTTGAAAACTAAAGCTCATAGAAAAAAACCAATGTCATTTTTGAAATCAGCGCCCCAAATATACTTAAAAACAGTATCAAAACCATTTGCACCATTTTCTTTGTTGACCTGTGTTATCTTTTTATTGGCATTACTTTTATCAATATCATTTAAACGCATATCTTTGTGGCCATTTACTTGAAAGACCTTGCAGCGCTATCACAAACAACTTTAGAAATCTTTCTTCTGCGTTTGGATAAATTCTTTAATGATTTACGTGTCTTTAATTCGTGTTGATTCATCATAATTATTCTACTTAAAGAAATTTTCCTTATCGAAAGTTTGCAAGCCTGAGTCGATCACTTCACGCATCTGTGACTCACTACATTTTCGTTTCGTGAATCGTTGTGCTTCGAATAGGTTAGTGAATCATAGTAATCTTAAACTAATCATAGTAATTTCTGTTTGATTCATATATCAAATTGTTAAGAAAGTTTCAGAAAATGTGATTATACTGATTTCGAAGATTTTCGAATGTTTTTCTAATATCTGCACGATGGCTTTTCAGAATGTATACCCATGCGGTCATAAAATTCATTAATGAAACTGATAATATAATAACCTCAGAGGTGCCTGTTAATTGGCTAATCAAAATAGGCAATGAGATTACGAAGTGTTGGTGGCCTCCTAATAATATAGCATCAAAAACTTCTTTAATAATGAATAAAAGTGTACCCCACAATACTTGGATAAAGGAGGATGTGAGTGTTATGCGTTATTTCGGTAAGTGCACTTCTTTAACTAAATATAAATGTAGATTTTTTTTAAATCTAATTTGCGATTGCATAGATTCATATTTAAAGCAAGAAAGTTTGCGCAAGACAGTGACTATACATCGGCTGAGGAGAATCTTGGCAAAGGGTTTCGTTTAAAGAGGCCCAACAGCCAATATCAATCAAATGAAGAAGAATATAGAACGTATGAAATCCTACATATTTTAATACAATAGAATATATATTTTTGAAAGAATAACTAATAATCTTTCAGATTTTGATCCTAACTAACAATTGCTGCTGGATCTCGAATCACCGAGGAGTTCAACAAGCGATAATTGCGTAGCTCCTTCCAATGTAGAAGAACTGAGCCCTTTACCCTTATCCCCTCTCATGGGGATAATTCATGACGTTGGGTGGTGTAAAACTTTTGAGGATCAAGGAACACAAACCGATATGGATTGGTTTGCAAAAAAGCTAGAACAAAGAATAGTGAATATAAATGTAAACTTAGAGAAGCAGTGCACAAAAACAGATTTTATACTAAGGGAGCTTGCCATTTTGAACACTAAAATGGATCAATTATTGACATATAATCAAAATGGTAATGTCTTCGATTCCTTGTTTCCACTTGGTGCCAAAGACGATATTACATGCTGTGAAGAGTTTTTAAAAGATGAAACATATGTTGCAAAATTGGTAAACTAATAATTGCACCTTGGGAGATATTGAAATAAAATAATTTGGTAGTAATTATGTTTTAATGTTTTGTTTTTAGCAAAGCTATGTTAGAAAAATTGGTGGAAAAACTCCGGCTGAAATTATGAGAAATATATTGAAAAAAGTTTTTACTAAAAAATTGGCAGCGGTATGTTTCTAAGTAATATGCCAGTAAACAAGCTGAAAATAATGGAAGTGATTAAAGGTAATTTAACTTCAATTTACTTCAATTATATCTAACCCCTGTTCGGTTTTATTTTAGACACAATAATTACCAACACCCCTGGATTTACTAAAGCTAATTTTGTTCATATAGCTGTAGAATGGTTTCGCTTTGGGAAACAAAGACTGCATAGAGAGCAAAACAGAAGACCCATAATAACATAATATATATATAATATTTATGAACTGTGTTTATTCTTGAATATATAATAATGTATAACACATTCTTGAAATATGTATTTGCAGCTAAAATAGTCAAAATAAAAAGTGACGAATAAATTAACTATATTCATGTACATTTCAAACACTGTATGTGTGTCATCATTCACAAGTTATTAAATTCAAGGCAGAAAAAATCAAAACATGTTGTTGAATGAAAAATCCAAGACATTGAATAAAAAGATGTTTTGGTTTTTTCATTGAACAATGTGTTAAAATTTGTGTGCGCTTTTTCCTGCTTGAGTGTATTAATTTGCTGAGTATTTAAAACCATACAAAATTAAGAAACTTGTCAAAAAGTGCTTAGTCGCGTTTGCCCTAATATGTTAAGGAACTTGTTATGAGTCTTGCGCCCGCACGATTAACAAGTTGGCTTAAGATATTAGAATTATTTTGTTAAGTTTAACAAACGGTTTTAAAGTTATTAAGTGTAGTTGCTTTTAATAATTTTCTTTCGAATTTTGGGATATTGAATGCGGTGGCATTTAATAATATTCTTTCGAACTTTGTGATATTGAATGCGGTGGCATTTAATAATTTTCTTTCTGACTTTGTGATATTGAATGCGGTGGCATTTAATAATTTTCTTTCGGACTTTGTGATAATAAGTGTAGTTGCATTTAATAATTTTCTTTCGGACTTTGAGATAAGAAAAAAACTGTGTGAACTCTTAGTGCGATAAAGTAACTTCGACTTTATCAATTTTACTTCTTGTGTACGAGTAGTTGATTTAGCGACTGTATATATATTTTTTCCGTGTTCTGTAACCTACATTTCCCATAAATAAAGTAACGGTAGTGTTAAAATTGTGATAATTTCATTTATTCTAACCATACCCCATTACAGTAGAAATTCTTCAATAACAACAAATGCTAGTGCCGTAGCCATAGGCATAGTTTTATCTCAAAACGTAAATAGTTGGGATCTTCCAATTTCGTACGTATCTAGAATCTTAAATAAAAGCGAATTAAATTACTCTACAATGGATAAGCAATTATTAGCAATCGTATGGGAAATCCCTTTATTTACTGACCACGTGTCATTATTTGTATAATTGTAAAAACCGAATTCTAGACAAATGCTTTGGAGACTAAAATTAAAGTAATTTAAATTTAAAATTATCATTTTTACAATTACCATTCAAATAAATTATTATTTGAATTGCAAAATAGTGCCAAAGACATTCAAGAAGATACAAAAAACATTCACGAAAACGCAAAATTTTCATATTCCTTATTCAAATAAATGGAGGTCATTTAGGCATAAAGAAAACTAGCAATAAAATAAAAACTTTTCCAATGGCCAAAAATGAGAAAAAAAATTAGAAATTTAATAAGTAAATGTGCAAATTGTCAAAAAATAAGGTATCAAGAAAAACTAAAGAACCCAACAGATAATCAAAATAAATAGTTCTCAACTTCAATTTGTGATGTAACAAAAAATTTGTAGATGTAATTCTTATTCCAAATCTAGAAAGCGTTATGGTTGCCAAAGCTTTTGTATCAGAAATTGTTTTTAAATATAATATTCTACTAAAAGAAGTTTTGTCAGATTTAGAAACAACTTTAAATGTTTTACTAATCTTTCATATAAAGTCTTCTTTTAAATTGTTTACGAATTGATGCTAATAGGATTTTGAATATTATTTATAATAATATTATTTATTATAATATTTATAATAAATTATTTTTTCAGCATGTCGGGTAAAAGTGATATTTAGAATCATTTCATAATAAAAGACTCAGGAGGCAGGCAAATGCAAATATTGTCACCAAGAAGTAAAAACTAAGGGAAACACAACAAACTTGCGTAATCATTTATTAAGACGTCATCCAACAATTCAAACCGTAAGTCTCAAAAAGAAGAGTGAAAGTGGTGGTGGCAATTGTGGTAATGCACGAAATGGTGATGGACAATTGAGCGGAGTGGAGCCTGTATTTCTTATATCACATCCTTTGTTTTCCTATGTACTGAGTTTGAACAAAATAAGAATTAATGTTCAATAAATCAAAGTAATATATTTCTTATTTTAGGTTTTTGATGACATGGCTTTAGGGATCGTGCCAGTTTCAGATTCTCAAATTGTTAATGATTCGGATACTGAAAGCGTGGCTTCTTCTTCTGTCTCTGTATCAGACAACAGCCAACATTGACATCTTGCTTAACAAATATAAAATCATTTCGAGGTAAAACAAGAAACTGAAATATTTTTTTTAATAAATTTTCAAGAGAGGGAGATGTATAGATACAGGATCGAAAATTATAACTCTTTCTAAAATTTTCAGATAATGGTGTTAAAAGTGGTTAAAAGAATGGCTTGCCTCTAAATACTGTGGAAAAAACAGGGTTTGAATATTTGATGAAAGTAGTGGCACCGCTTTATAAAATTTCAGCCAGAAAAACAATTACCTACATGATTGATGATAAATATAACGCTCTTTCAGCAAAATTGAAATTAAAAATACAAGAAGTAGAAGCACTATCTTTGGCTGCAGATGTGTAACTGCTCTATCAGAATCAGACAATGCTGATTACTTAGAACAAGTTATTATTAATATGACAGAAAAATGTGACATCACAAGTGACAAAGTGGTAGCGTTTATCACGGACAATGGCACTAATATCGATAAAGCAGTCACAAATGTTTATGGCAAAAATAAACACATGCCATGCTTTGCTCATACATTAAACCTAGTAGCATCAAAACCATTTGACAATAAGGATGGACTAGACAAAGCCAAGAATTTATTAACAGCTGTTAAAGATATTACTTTATCTTTTAAGCAAAATGCAAATGCTGATGACTCTTTAAAGAAAGCTCACGATCAACAAACAAAGCCTTTGGGGCTTATTCAATCTGTGTGTTTCCAGTTGACTGGAAAGACGAATATGCTGTCCCCATGTTCAAATCAGACGTGAAATCTAATATATGTAATTAGAGACAAATTTGCATTCAATCAGTTCTACCTAAATTATTTGAAAAATTAATTTTTAGTAGAATAGAATTTTGGTTTAGAAGCACCCTGATTAATCGACAACACGGTTTTATAAAGATAGGTCTACAACTACCAATCTCATGACATATGTGGAATATATAATGCATCAACTTGAGAACAGAATGGAAACACACACTTTATACACAGACTTTAGTAATCATCTATAATCATCGATACTTCATAGCAGAAGAAGTACTTCCACAGGTGGATGGTATCTGTAATTTGGAAGTATATATAGATAGAAAGCTAGCTACTCTAATTCGATGGTCACTTGAACAATATTGTGTCAAGGGCAAATTGTATACTCCGTGGTCTGCTCAGAAACAGTGGAGATTTTCAAAATGATGATACCCTGAGTGTACTATTTGATACCTTAGTTAGATCAATATTATAGTATGGGTGTGTAATTTGAGACCCGATTTATCAATATCAGATTGACAAAATTGAATCTGTCCAGAAAAAAATTTGTCAATCATGCTAAATTCCACAGATACAAGAACAATATTCAGATAAGTCAGTCCCAAATGTACAACCATCTTACCAGAAGATGCTAGAAGAAAATACCTCACCTTCTGCTATGGAGTAAATATTGTGAAAAGTGCTTGAGATGTGCCTGAACTTCTCAAACACTTCAAATTTGTCGTACCAAACGTTAAGTTACTAACAGAACCTTGGAAATACCTACAGTTAAAATCAAATTTGTTTCACGCGCACCCATGTTCAGAATATCAAAAATAATAAATGAATTTGCTTCTGAGATTAATATCTTTGGTCTGTCGATGACAAATATAAAAAATCAAGCCAGAAGAATTATCCTTAAAAGACTGTCTTAAGTAGTGATTTATAGTTTATTAAATGTTTAATTTTATTAGTTTTTATTTAATGTTATATATTTGCAGTTTATTTTAAGTGTTATGTATATATACAAAGCTATTTATGAACTCTTAATACTCTAATTTTCTCACATATTATCTCTTCAGTTTATAATTTGTAGACTTCAAAATGTAACTATATTGTACTATTGCCGTTGAAAAAAAAAACATAAATAAATGAATAAAAAGTGATAAGAATAAGTGTATTAAATCAACAAATAATATGTCTTTTCCATGACAAATTAATATTAAAATTAACCATTTAAATTACAGATAGCAGGATGGAAAGTGTCGAATATCAACCATATTTGTTGGCAATAGCAAAATATGTACATCGTAAATTAACTGCTGAATTCATATTAAAACAGACAACAATTACTGACAGAAATTAGTAAATAAAGATGCATATTTCATTAACTTGCAGGGTCCAGGTTTGATAGTAGATCAAATGGCTAAGATTTAAATCATGTACTACGAATAATATGTGCCTTAAAGTGTTTCGTGAACATTTAATCATACTAATCAGGAATATATCCATTGCGATAAAAAACATGCAGGTACTTACATCCACAAACTCTTGCTTAAGTTACCTCATGTAGTTATTAAATATAGGATGGTTTTAAACAATAAAGCATTCACATGGGCCTCCATCATGTAGAATAGGGTTTCCTCACCGGCATCTGAAATTATAAAAAAAATACTATAGTAATTCATATAGATATAAAAATATTATTTTAATATAACTATAAATAAAGGTAAATAAGTACCCACGAAAAAAAATATTTGGAATTGTAGCATAAGTTTTAGCCATAACCTATCTCTTGAAACGATATCCACAAACAACAAATTGCCTACGCACTTAATATTCATAAATACTACGAACATTAGGTTTTAAATTAAATCAAAACAACAAATTTACAGCAATAAATATAACTATAAATATAAAAACGAACATTATTAACGAATATTTCTCATACCAAATCAATGCAAAAGTGAAATAAGTTGCTGTCAAAGTTCTTTGCTTTTGTCATGTACTAAATAAATAACCAAAATTATCAATCCTTCAAAGTACTAACCACAAGCTTGCAAATAATGTTATCGCCAATGTATATCATTAATTGAGCACTAAATCACTGAATTTAAACAAAATCGGAATGTTGTTGAATCTAATGCGAGATGCGAGTACCCTAGACAATATTAGAATACCCCGTATTCATATAGATGCTTCTCTCGCCCGATTTTTACGTTCAGAAGGAATACTTAAAGGGTCCTCCGCTCGACGTGGTGGCGCTGCTTTTGGCACTCAAATTAATGGCGCAAAATTTGAAATGAAAATTAATGAATTTTAATACACGGGTATTTGAAACTAAATTCGGTATTACAATCCTATTATGTTTTGTAATGATACAATAATAACAAAAATATACTAGATAATATTATATTATAATAAATATACAATCAAATCGAAATATAAATCAACAAATACACTGCAATACACCGGTTTATATATAATAGATATCACATCTAATCTACTGGAATAACTTCTACACTTTTTTCTACTTATTAATATAAATATTTAGTGAAATTTAGTGAATAATGCATTATAGTGTTAGTTCATTACATCGTCTGTCATTCTTAACTCTCATTAACTAGTAATCATCCCGTGCAAAATTTGATTTTTTCCCAAGTATATTCAGATCCGCGTGAAGTGGTAATCCAATATTAAACAGCTGGAACAGCTTTCTATTTGTGTATTATGTCTTTCTTGTAGAAGCGTATATTTGATTTCTTACACAATTTCCTAGAACTGATCTCTTTCCTTAAAGTGTATTATGATTAGACTAATATGTCAATGCACTACGTAGTATTGTAGTAATTATGTCCTCCATATGAGTTTGAAGCTGTTCTATTCATATTGTCAAAGGGCTATGCATTTGAGAGCAATTCCTGATGAAATCTTTATTAACAAATATACAAACACAAACGAAGAAGAATCGCCATTTTGTAAACTTATACAAAAATAACACTGACGTTTCTTAGTAACCAATATAAAACATTTGAAAATACTTTTTCATCGGCTCACTAGCGCCAAATCTGCGACTACAAATGGACCCCTAAGTATTCCTTCTGAACGAGGATTTTGTTCTAAGTGAAAAGGCCCTGGCGAGTACCATCAACGATATATGTCCATAGATAACGAATGCTAATAATAGTAGAGCGAACAGCAAACGTAAGGGTGTCGGCACACCTGACAATAACGAGAGAGCGCAGCGGCGCTACGACAAAACGATATAGTACGGGAGGTAGCAACGTTTTCGAGAAAGCATTTTTAGTCAGGCTGTTTTTTTTGGTATGTGGGCTTTGGAGCTCTCTCAGTTATAGTACGGGTCGTCTGGCAGCTGGAATTGGTTGCGTTAATTAGTGCGCAGCCAACTTTTACGTCGCGATTTCAAAATTTTGAAAGCATTTTAGTCAGTCCAATTTTCATATCATATTAAATAATGTAATCAAACAACAGTGTATAGAAAGGTAAGCATTCTTTACAGAATCAACAAAAACAAAAGGCATCACATACGCATTAACAAAGAATAAGGTATCGCAAAATACATGGTTTGAAAACGTGGAAGAAAGTAGAATTTTCATCTCGGTTATTTGTAGACTGAGATTTGGACACACCTTCTGCAAGAACCACTTGAAAAAAATAAGAATCATAACGGACTCGACATGCGATTGCGGAAGCGGAGAAGAAACAATAGATCACCTGTTTTGGGAATGCAACTTATTCCAAAACGAAAGAACAACATTAATAATAAATTTACGAAAGCAAATATTATTTTCCCAATCAATGTACAATCATTAGTAGCTGGTAACAATTTAAAAATTTATAAATATATATTTAATTTTATTAATAATACAAAAATTAATTTATAAGTTAATGATTCAATTAAAATATGTAATAAATAATTGTAAGAATGGCATCTGGCCTTATGATGTAAATCAAAATGTCTGGCGATATGATACTAGTAGACAGAGTGAGACAATCGCCAAATACATTGGCGCGAATAAAACAATACTACAGATCAACTACCGTCATCGTTTGATGTTTATCTAGTTGATGGTTTTTTGCAGTTGCATCCCTTGAAAGATGTACCACAAACCTATGACGGCATCTCTAAAAAGTTTCTGAGTTGTATTTGTCAGATAAAGTCTGTTCGCATAGACATTATCTTTGATCAATATTTTTCAAGGTTGCGAACGTTCAAGACTTCAAGACGAGAAGAAGCTAATAGGCCAATATCAATTGGACCTAACCAAATTCGACCTCATAATTTTATAGCAGAACTGAAAAATATGCCATTTAAGGAAGCACTAGTTAGCTTTTTCATTAATCACTGGAATAGTGAAGATATTGGTTTTTTTCATTGGCAATAAAATTATTTACACAAGTTTTGATAAATGTTATTCATATAAAGTTTTGAATAACAAAGTAATTAAGACAATTGAAGAATCATTGTCATGTGAAGAACACGAAAAAGCCGATTCTAGGATTATTTATCACATTAGTCACACAATTGTGATGCAAACGTTGTCGTACGCTGATCGGATTCTGATATTTTGATCATACTTCTAAGAAATATGAATCATTTAAAGTTGTTTTTGAAAATTTGGATTAATATGGGTGTGGCCAATCATCAGCGTTACATAATGTTAATCAGGTATACCAAATCCTTGGTGATTCATTATGTAAAGCGTTACCATGTTTTCACGCAATCACCGGATGTGATTACACGCCAGCATTTTTCAGAAAAGGCAAAATTAGGCCTTTCAAGTTATTAGAAACTTCTCAAGAATACCAGTTGGCATTTGACAGAATTATAACGGATGATGACATAGAAATTAAAGCAATATTATAATGTTAGAGAAATATATTTGCCAAATGTATGGTGCTAAAAATGATACGGATGTTAATAATGTTAGATTTCATTTGTTCTCAAATACGTTCCGCTCCAAAAAATCTAATGAGAAGTTTGATAATAAATATCGGAACTTTGACTTACAGGTTTGCCTCCCTGTAAAGTTAAATTGCAACAGTATTTACTAAGAGTTCGCTATGTGACCAAGCTTTGGAGAAATGCTCACTTACAGCATCCAATATCTTTATCTCCACTGGCTTCTGGTTGGACAATTAATGTAAATAAATACAATTTTGTCTGGTTTATAGGAGAACAATTGCCATATTAAGTTACGGATATTATTATGAAAAGTGTGTATAAAATAAAATTTTATGAATAATGAACAAAATATGTTACGAATAAGATATACTATTTATTGTTGCAGATCATAATTTATTAGAAGAAAACGACAGTTCTCTCAGGATGACGACATAAACAATAGTGACAATGATAGTGACGAAGATGATGATTACGAACATGCCTCTTTCTCTTGTAGCACTATTATAAACTAAACTGTTGTAAAACTTCTAAATAAACAAACATTTTTAAAACTCATATAATGCATTTTTTAGCCATATTTTAAAATAACTTTATTTGTTTTATATTTTTTTTATTATTAAACAACAACAGAGATCCTATTGACCAAGCAAAGTTAAATATGATTGGAATATGGATATAAACTATAATAATATGGATAATAATAATAATATGCAGTATGGATTGGAACTTAAATCCAAGGCTATAGAAGACTAGCAAAAATTTTTGAAGTTCAAGATCACAAGAACGGGGCTGATTGTATCACTGGTGGCGACCAACCAGGGCTTTGATGATATGTTAATGGGATTAATAGAATGCAGCACTAGGTATTTGTATTTTACTCAATCGATGTATGCGTAGATGCTCTATGAATGCGATTTATTTATTTGGTCACCTGAGGGTATATTCAATGCATAAAAATAACAGTGCTGTAGTGTACAACAAACTGTAATTTTAATAAGTTATTGTGTTGCTATATGTAAGGATAAAAGGCTTCTCCTCAATCTCATACCAAAACTGAAATGTGTTTAGTAATGATGCAATACCCATGTGTTGAAAATGAAATATCAATATTTTTCTTCCAGAAAAATTTAGGTACGCATAAATACATATTTATATTTATGTTTACATATGCAAGATTAAGTATCATTCATCGATTTTCACTATTGAAATCATTTTCAATTATTACATAAAAAATTAAAACACAGTTAAAATTATTATACAGGTCACATACTAGCATTATTTCACATACTTAAATTTTTAAATTTAAGGCATAAAGACAAAATCTCATGGATTTTAAAATTAATTTTTGAAGATGTTCATGATTTTATTGATAATATCATATATATAATATATATAAGATATATATATATATATATATAAGATATATATATATATAAGATATATATATATATATATATATATATATATATATCTTATATATAAAAATGGAGCTGTCTTTCAAATGTCCGAATAAAACTCGAAAACGGCTGAATGGATTTGGCCAGTCTTAGTCTTGAAAAATTTGTGCCAATCCAGAGATTGTCCAAAAGGTGAGATAATATTTCAAATCCGCGTAGAAACTTTACATTTTTAATTTGAAATTTTTTGTAGAAGCGTAATTTAAATAAAACAATAGACGGTGGCAATTTCGTGTAATGTCAAACGCTTTTGACAGATGATGTTCAATTACGTTTAATAGGATGTTTTACGCGAATATTATTTATTTATGATAAATTTGTAGTAAGTAGTTCTGTTTGTAGTTTTATTTATATACAAAAACGTTAGTAAACGGGCCGCAAGTGTTACTAGAGACTCAAAATATCAACTTTTTTGAAATGTTAATATGAAAATGCACTTTTTGGCATATTTTTCTCAAACACGGTGCTCTGAAAGATTTCATTTGTATAATTATATACTCATTGGTATTTATAAAACATTTTCTAGGTTATATTATCTTTTATTTTTCTTATTTAAATTCAGAACCTAAATTTGGTATGGATCAAATGGACATTTTGTCGAATAACATTTTTCCAGTTATAATTTCCCAGAATTTATCGCAGAATAGATAGTAATATATGAAGGTCCGGGATTAAAAAGGTCCACCACCGATGTGCCAAAAATCAGTGAAGTTAAGCATTGTTTAACAACAATATTTAAAAGTAGAGGAAAAAAGATGTATAGCCAGCTACAAACTTGATTTGAAAACGGTAATGTTTGAAATGAAGGAGATAAACGGTTCTATTTGAAAATCCATAATAAAAGTATTTTCTTCCGTTGGTAGTTTTTTAGCATTAGTTAAAAATGTAATTATTTTATAAAATACCATTAAAATTATAATAAGGATATAAACCATTTTGCCACCTGCCCGTTTCAAGTTACCCCGCCTAAAGGGTAAAAAGGTCTAAATAACAAATTTTTGAAAGACATCAAAAAAGCACATTTCTACAATGATGAAGTAGATGGCAGTTTACTGAACGTAGTCAGATAATTGTTCGTTTGATATGTGTTATTTGTTGTGATTTAATTGTTATGGTTTTCACAATATAGTTTATATTTGCTCAAAGTCAAATTGGACCTTTGTGCCTCGCCCTGCTCTACATACCTACTTTTTATAAAATTTACTTTAATTCATCGAATGTTACTTGAAACTTTTCAAAAGCAGGTCAAAGAAGAAATACTTTATTCATTTTCTATCTCTCCTTGCAAAAATTTTAAAACTGTGTATAAGCTCAGTAGTATTATTTACAATTATACACAAAATTCAGAATCCAAAGGAATCTGAAAAACTTGAAACGTAATCAATAAGTCGAAAGACCAAAAAAACTTGGATGGATTATACTATGTTTTCTATAGAAATCAATAAACCTCAAATCTTCCAGTTTGATTGTATTGACAAAATATAGACAAACTAATAAGGTTTATTGTTTTTATAACACATCATTGTATTATATTGCATTAAAACAACTCATCCTTATACACTTAAAGTATTAATAGTTTTGATTCTCTAGAAATTCTTTAGAATATACCTTACATAGCAAAACAACGTTTGCCGGGTCAGCTAGTATATATATATATATATATATATATATATATATATATATTGTTGTTCGTAAAGAATTGGTTGAAGGAGTGTAAGGATGAGCCTGATACTAAAATGTTTTCTTCTAACAAAATTTTGGCAAAATAATAATATAAATCTTCAACGTATGGTATGCTGCAGTAAATAAGATTGGTGTTTTTGATGTTGGTACTGGTATTAGGAGAATTAATTTGTGTTTTTAAAAAAGTTCGTCTTTTTTGAATAACTGAATGAATGAGATTTTTTGGGTAACCATTTTCAATTAGTCCAATTCAATATATTGGACAAACCTCGCAATATGTACACAAGAGAATGAGACAACATGAACTAAGTGTGGTCCACCATAAACAAAAAAATTTCAAAAGTACTCTAGTACAACACTCTATAAAAAACGCCCATTCATTTAATTTCACTCCAAAGATTTTATATCATGAAAGTTGCATCTTTAGGAGATTATTCGCGGAGAGTTGTCTTATTCTCATGAATGTGTCTAACAGTGTCAACATTAGATCAGATCACAACCTATTACATGATTCATATTTAAATTTTTTACACTTTTTGACAAACAATTAATATCGACTTCATTTTAGGTTCAATAATTTAAGTATTTGCACCCTAACATGAAAAAAACACACACATACAATCTCACAGTTCTCGTTTCAAGTGTTTACACGTGTTACATATGAACCAACAAATACAGTTTAGTTCGTTTCCAAAAGCCAATAGTATAACATCGAATACAATATTATTTGTTTTCAAATAATAATTTAAAAAAAAGACAACACTTTTAGTAATTTTGATTTACAAAAGTTAACTATTCGGCGAAAAAATAACTCACAAATTCATTTTTTGGTCAAAAATTCTTGTTTAGTGAAAAAGTGCTAACGTATATTCAAACATACAGGTAATTAATTCAATTTTATCATTAATCCTTTCTTAAAAAAATGTTTCCATAACTTTCAAAAAAATTCTATCATTTTTAATATCCTGTTCTGATAATCCACTCATTTATTTTTATCATTTTCATTTTGATCATATTATCATATTTCTGTATATTATTTGTTACAATTAATTTATTATTTAAGAAAAATCTATTTTCTATTCCTAAACATATTGTTTGCTTAAATCTTATCAAGATCATGTTTCTTGTCAGATGTCCTGAAGATGGAACGTACCTAGTTCCGAAACGTTGACAGTAAACAAATAATTAAATAAAGAAATTGTTTATTAAAAACTTTTCTTGAATTTATTATATTTTAATATTGCCTTAGCCTATAAGTGAATAGAAATGTTTGGCAAATGACAGTTCTCATTTGTTTTTAATGTCAAACCATGCCTTAAATATTTTAAAGGTCAAACAATGATAAGCAGTTTTTTGTAATTTTTTCCATTTATTTCTACAATCTAACTATATTTCTGTGGGAGATTGGCAGGTCGCGTCGATTTTAGTAAGCGAGAGAAATATAATAATTGACATGGAGTTTTGTGGATCTTTTGTTTTTGACACAATGTAGAATTTCGGTTCAGATAAATTTACAAAATTTATCACGGCATAAAAGAATAAATATTTTATAATCGGCAAATTGTTTGATTTCCGATAATGGTGACTCCTGTCGTTTGATATTATGCCGCGCCGGCACGGACATTTTAGCTGCCACAAACTGCACATTCCTGAATTTATTCCAAATGACTTGCAACTTTGGTTTGCTTTGGTAGAGAAGGCATTCGCGTCTTCCAATATCCACGATGAGAAGGAGAAATATGGATTATTGGTTACCAGGTTGGATATTAGACATTCAACCGAAGTGCGAGATATAATAATCAATGAGCCTGAAGAGAAGCCTTATTCTACATTAAAGGCTACGTTAATTTCAAGGTTAGGCACTTCGGAGAAGTCAAAGTTGCAGTTGTTTATGTCTGATGTAGATTTGGGTGATAGGACGCCTTCTCAATACTTACGTCATTTGAGGACTTTAGTCGGGACTTCGATGACCGATAACGCAGTTAAAGTAATATGGTTATCCAGACTTCCTGTGGAAATTCAACCATTTTTGGAGGTTGCTTCTGGAACACAGTCAATACAAGAGGTAGGTGAACTAGCTGACCGCTTATTTATTAACCATTCACAGCAACGTGTAGTTGTGATTACAGATACACAAACCTCTGAGATTGAAACAAAGAATGCTGATCTGCGTCAAATGCGTCAAGATATCGAAGCTGTTTCAAAGCGTTTGGATAAGATTCAAATGTATCATAAGAAGGAAGTGTCGTTTAGAAGACGACAAGATAACTTATGTCGGTTTCATAGACGCTACGGAAGTCATGCGAGGAGGTGTATATCGCCATGTAATTTTAAGTCGGGAAACGATATGGGCGTTCACTAATGGCGACTAGTGACAAAGGCCCAAATAACTCACGCCGCATTTTCATCACAGATGAGGAGACAAATGTGAGTTTTCTGATAGACACTGGATCCGATGTATGTGTGTACCCGCGCAGTTTGGTGAGATGTCCCCGTAAGAAATGTTCATTTGGGCTTTCAGCAGCAAATGGAACACCGATAGCTACATACGGTATGTTATCTTTAAAGTTAGATTTTGGACTTAGCAAAACCTTATCTTGGAATTTCGTGATAGCAGAGGTGTCGCGTCCTATTATTGGTGTAGATTTACTTGCTTATTTCAATCTCGCGATTGATGTTAAAAACGTAATTAGTTGAAACCCCTGCAGATTCAACGAAACAACTTCAATCGAAAAATAGAATTATACCTTCTATTAAAATGATGACAGCCACATTGTATTCACATGATAAAATTAAATATAAATAAAAAATAAAAATATTCAGAGGAGTATCCTGACCTAATACGGCAGTCTGCATTAGAGGTGTGCAAACTTGTTACTCAACATCATATCGAAACTACATCGGGACCACCCATAGCACATAAACCACGTCGCCTTGCACCAGATAAGTTAAAAGCTGCTAAATATGAGTTCGAAGCAATGATTAAAGCAGGGACAGCACGACCGTCCAAGAGCTGTTGGTCTTCGCCTTTACATATGGTACGAAAAGGTTCTGGGTGGCGACCTTGTGGAGACTATCGCAGGTTAAATGCGCGGACTCAACCGGATAGGTACCCAGTTTGCCATATCCATGATTTTGCGCAAGCATTATGTGGTAAGGTGATATTTTCTACTATTGATTTAGTGAAAGCTTACAATCAAATCCCTGTAGCTCAGGAAGACATTGCAAAAACTGCAATCACTACGCCTTTCGGGCTATTCGAATTTCCGTTTATGACGTTTGGCTTACGCAATGCAGCGCAAACTTTTCAGCGGTTCATGGATGAAATTTTGCGAGGTTTGGACTTCTGTTATGCATACATCGATGATATATTGGTTGCATCGGAATCGCACAAACAGCATATACAACATTTACATAGTGTATTCAAGAAGTTGCAAGAATTCGGTGTTGTAGTCAATCCAGCAAAATGTATCTTCGAACAACCAAAAGTAAAGTTTTTAGGATATGAAGTCTCAGCCAACGGAACTAAACCTTTAGCAGACAAGATACTAGCTATACAAAATTACGAAAGGCCTAAGACGGTACAACAGTTACGTCAATTTTTAGGTATGTTAAATTTTTACCGACGCTTCATTCCGAAAGCCGCAGAAGTACAAGTGCCGTTAACCAACAAGTTGTGTGGTAATGTGAAGAAGAATGCTGTATTGAATCGGGATTCAAATATGGAGAAAGCGTTTGAAAAGTGTAAAAAAAGTTTAGCAGAAGCAACGTTATTGATGCACCCGCGTTTAAACGCTCCTCTAGCTATAGTTTGTGATGCTTCCGACCACACTATAGGAGCGGCATTGCAGCAACGAATTTATGGTGCATGGGGCCCATTAGCTTTTTTCTCGAGAAAATTGAATGCAACAGAAAGAAAATATTCGACTTACGACAGAGAACTCCTTGCAATTTACGACGCTGTAAAATTTTTTAGACATATGGTAGAGGGAAGAGAATTTGTGATATATACTGATCATAAACCTATCACTTACGCGTTTAAAAAGAAAGATAGCCAGTGTACGCCGAGACAGTTTCGCTACCTTGATTTTGTTAGTCAATTTTCGACTGACATCAGGCATGTATCGGGTCAAGATAACGTGGTAGCAGATGCTTTATCCCGTATAGAGATAGTTAACAAATGTGATCTAGATTTTAAGGCGATTGCAGATAAACAACATAAGGATATAGACATGGCACAACTGTTATTACATTCTGACCATTCTCTTAAATTAAAAAGAATTTTTATTGAAGAATTGGGAACATCGCTATTGTGCGATGTATCTCAACCAATCATTCGGCCGGTGATACCAAGAAGATTTCGCCGTGCTATATTCAATAGCCTACATGGTTTGTCGCATCCTGGAGCCAATGCTACAATTAGATTGATAACGCAACATTATGTATGGCCTTCCATTAAGAAGGATTGTCGATAATGGGCTCGCAGCTGCCTAGATTGTCAGCGCTCAAAAATTAGTCAACACGTTGTCTCAAGACCGGGAGTATTTCCATTGCCAGGAGCACGATTTGAGCATGTACACGTCGACATCGTGATTATGCCGTTATCAGATGGATATCGTTATTGTCTAACATGCGTAGATCTTTTCTTCATCTTTTTCGATCAGGAAGCAGCTACAGTAGCAAGAGCATTCTTTTCTGGATGGCAAGATTCGGAGCTCCCTTAAGAGTTACATCAGATCAGGGTAGACAGTTTGAATCGTGTTTATTTGAGCAGCTCAACCGATTAATGGGAACTACACATTTCAGGACAACTGCTTATCACCCGGCTTCTAACGGTATGGTTGAAAGATTTCATAGACAATTAAAAGCCGCGATAAGATGTCATAATACTGAGCGTTGGACTGAGATATTACCGACTGTTATGCTTGGTATTCGTTCAGCATGGAAAAAAGATCTTCAAGCGACTGTCGCTGAGATGTTATATGGCGAGACTTTAAGATTACCGGGTGCCATGCTGGTACCAACACAAGAAACCAGTCATAGTGAGACCGATTTTGTAAAAAATCTTAGGAAGCAGATGAAAATGGTTAGGCCTGTGACTGGCACAAGGCATGGAGTAAAACCAACCTTTAGGTTCAAGAAGATAGAAAATGCTAAATTTGTATTCCTTCGAAATGATGGACCCAAAAGACCTCTGCAGAACCCTTATGAAGGCCCATTTGAAATTTTATCACGATCTTCAAAAACTTTCAATTTAATGATACGGGGTAAAAATGTCACCGTTTCAGTAGATCGGATAAAACCAGCCTACGAAATAGCGGTAAAAACAAATTATTGAGATGTTTACAATCACCCACGAATGGTTCCTTCGTGACAACGTCACTGGGAGGGGGAATATGTGGGAGATTGGCAGGTCGCGTCGATTTTAGTAAGCGAGAGAAATATAATAATTGACATGGAGTTTTGTGGATCTTTTGTTTTTGACACAATGTAGAATTTTGGTTCAGATAAATTTACAAAATTTATCACGGCATAAAAGAATAAATATTTTATAATCGGCAAATTGTTTGATTTCCGATATTTCTATGAATCAAAACATTCTAGAAATTTTCCCGAACAAACTTCAGGAAGATTCATGAAAATCCGAATTATAGTTTAGGAGGATTAATGAAACTTACATTGTTACAGAAGAATTTTATATATAAGATATATATATATATCTTATAATGACAACTGTCATTTGCCAAACATTTCTATTCACTTATAGGCTAAGGTAATATTAAAATATAATAAATTCATGATTAAAGATAAAAAAAATGTAATGTCTACATTATTATTGTTGAAAAGCAGCTGAGATGTGCCATAATTAAAATAATATAAGTTGCAAATAATATAGCATGCGTCTGACAGTCTGCGCATACGACTGACGCGCACGGCGAATCGTGTTCTCAACGTACGCGTGGTTTGCTTTTGCTTGCAATAATTTTGTTTGCGCACTTTGCGAACAGATTCGCCGTACGAATTCGTGCAAAGGAGACGGAGCCATAAGTGATTGCGCTCAAAAATATTCAATTTGCGATCGTTTTGCCTTACTATTCTAAGTAACACTACAAAAAAAATTACTTATTCAAAAAATTATAATTCATATGGTTGGCATTTTGTACGGAATATTTACTCAATGAAGCGCTTTGGGTCTAAACTTTTTTTTACTGTTTTCCAATTCGTTTGGAATTTTGGAATTAGGCTCATCTTACTCTCAAGTTCAAAAGTGAAAACAATTTAGACTCCTTTGCGCTACCCGGGGGGATGCCATTTCTTTTCAGTGGTGTAATAACGTTGGGTGTGGATAAAAGAACTAATTATAAGAGAAAAATGTTTAATAATGTTTATCAAAAAAGCAAATACTTTTCAAGTTACTGGCTACTGAAAATTTGTTTCTTTTTTGCGTTTTTCATCGTTTTTTGCTAATATCTTCAAAAATATACATTTTAACGAAAATTATGTAATGAACAAAATTATATCAATAAAAATCCTAATAAATCACTATTTTACAGTGTTCCAGGAACAATATTAAGTTAATTATGAAATTGGGTTTTTATAGTTCTCCAAATAAGCTTTAAAAGAAGTACTTCTGCGTCTAAAATGAGTGAGCGATCATGCAATTAAAAGACGCATACAATGTTGTTGTTTTTTTCATTTAAATCAAATAGTTTATGAGTGCCATTTCCACCAAAATTAAAAATAATCGTTTTCCATCTAGAATTAACTTGGTTTGAGAGATCTTGATGGATTCTAGAAAATACCATAACATTAGTACAAACGATTTTCAAAAAACTCATGATTTCATAAAAAAATCCATTTAAAAAAAAAACAATTTCTCATATAATATCTGTGAAAGAATACGTATAAAGGTATATATATGAAAATTCAAGGTATTTTTCAGACTAATTATTGCTTTTTATTATTTTTTTGTTACACAAATATTGATAGAGTTCTAATTGTTTAAAGAGTGCGCGGCTGTCCAACAGGAGTGTCTTTCGAGCCCTTTAACCCTTCGCCGTTTCAAAATAAGAGAAGTTCCGGTAAAATTTATGATAGAGAAAGTTGTAGCTCATTTATACACCTTTAAAATAGCATATTACAAGTTATGATAAAATCAGAATTAAAAGAGTTATAATCCAATTAATGCGGGGGGTGGTGACAATATGCAAATTGTTTTCATTTCTGAACTTTAGATTAAGATTAGCTGGGCATACGCTTTTTTCCTCTCCATTTACTGCAATAATTTTGTTGATAGTAGGTTGAATAGAGCACATGTGAACAAAATTTGACAAATTAATTCACTTCAAATATGAACTTAAGTAATAATGTATATTGAATTATTAGTGGGAAAAATGCAAATTATGTTATATTGTACCATGACCGCATGCTATATATTAATTCTTTCTGAAATTGTTATACTTTTTAAAAGATTTCAATTATCAACACGTGTATCTATGCTATGACAATAAATACATGGTGATAAATTTGGAAAATCAATGTTTTAGCCGTGAATGAACAAAAAATCCCTCATTTAAACATCCACATCTACAGGTATGTCTAAAAATATTGTATAATCCTTAAATTCAATAAAAATAAATTGAGCTATTGGAAATAAATTTGTTCTATAAATCGCAGTGTATAATTTTTATTATATAATTTTTTTGAACATATTTTAATATTTGTTAAAGGGATAATTAAAGTGTTAACTGTGGGAATTGAGAATAATCATTTTATTTGAAACAGTACTACATTTAACATCACTCATATATTGGTGTAAATAGTAAGTCGAAAAACAATAATGATTATTTTTAACTGATTTAACTTTTAACAATTTTTACAGTGCAAAAGTATGTCTTAAATTGAAATATTTTCATAAATATATCAGGTATCAAAAATTTGAAAGGTCATTGAGAAAATGTGTAGTTTCTGTTAATATTAATTTTATGGGGTGACCAGAAAGCAAAGTACGGTCTAAGTATAGTAGAAACTATGTGAAAAAAAAACATAATGTTCATGTGAAGTCTACTTTTTATCATGAGAAAATTTAAAATTGTTATAAAATTAAAAATTGAGGATAGTAAAATGACAAACAAATAAGAGAATTATACCAAGAAACATGAACAATGCTATATAAGTTTAACCTGTTCCATAGTAAGTTAATATCAAATTTAATAATTGAAATTATCGACAGCGTGTCATCAATAAAATAAACCATATTTTGAACTAACAGCTAAACTCATGATTATACAGACAACATTTGCTGATAACTGTTAATAAATATATAGACTACTTTTTACTTGCAAGATTCGACAATAAAAGCAGATCGAACGTCTAGAATTCCATTAATGGAATTCTGGCAGCATGTGCCTTTAAGTGTTTCATAAAACATTTTTGCTATTACTAAGTATTTTTGATAATACTAATCAGGATTATATCCATTGCAATAAAAAACTTGCAAGTACTTACTTGCCAAAAGTTATTACTCAGTGTACCTTACATGGCTTTAAAATGTAGGATGATTTTGTTCGGCAAAACATTCACATGGCTCTCCATTATGTTGAATAAAATTTCTTCATCGACACCTGAAAGTAAAGAATATTATACTAATTCATATATAGAAATAAAATATTTTAAAATAGTCTCAAAAGGAAAGAAAATTAATGTCAACTACAGTGTTAAAATAGAATATGCATTAGTCATAGCGTTTCTATAAAATTGGAAATGATATCAATAAATAAAGTACGTGCGTATGGACATAATAATCATAAATAAACCTAACATTGTGTTTTGTATTAAATCAACAGCATGTTGCAACAACAAGCATGGAAGACACGAACATTTTCAACGAATATTTCACATATAAAATCAAAGCGAATACGAAGTAGTCAAATTCTTTGTTTTTGTTTCACGCATTGAATTAACAATTCATCAAGATACTAACCAAAAATCTGCAAACAAATTTATCGCCAATTTAGGCCATTTGATTATTTGTCTACCAAAGCACTGAATTTAAATAAAATAGAAATAAACACCAAAACTCAAACACGCCAAAACACAAACACGTTGAAACTAATGCTCAGCACGAAGCAACGTAAAGGTGCGTCCACACCTAACGAACGAACACGAACAAACATAATTGAACGTACCGGAACGAACGGCAACAGCATAGTGTGGACGCCGCAACGATCACGAACGAACATAAACAAACATGGCGAGCAATGTTCCGCAACTTGTCGGTACATCAAAGGGAATTGTTCGTTCATGTTTGAACTCGTATGTGCAGTGTGGACGCTACCACGAATGTAGACAAACATTTTTTTTTTATGTTAAAATGTGCATTAATGCATTAATTTATGTCGTGTTTATTATAAGATATTGACTTTAAATAATTTTGCTCTTTCCCGCCACTTTAAATAATAAATATGACGTTTCACGGTACATCCTCGAACAAAAAGATTCAAGCCCTCACTGCTTTGAGGCGTTTGTTTGGAATTATTCGCGTTCGTTCGTGTTCCTGTTCGTTCTTCTTTGTATTTTCTTGTTCGACATGTTCGTTCGTGTTCGTTCGTTAGGTGTGGACGCACCTTAAGAAATTACTGAACACACAGAACACGTGACTGTCGTGACTTGAGCACGACCACAGAGTAATATGAATAGATGCACTCGCTCGACTAGGCGCAGGTCTGCCAACGGAGGCGAAATGTCAATGGCGCCAGATTCAAGTTCATCTTTTGCGGAGTGAAATGCTAGTACAGAAATCGCCTTATATGCTTGGCTAATATAATATGTCGACAACTGTAAATCTGTAAATAGTGTTTATATTAAAATAAATTATATTTTTTAACTTCCCAACTTAACTTATTAACTTAAGTTATTGTAATCGTCCAAAAATCGAAATTGAAATTGTTTGCATTTCTCGACGTTTTGAAGGTTACTGAACATTTTGGCATACCTCAGAAAAAATAGATGTGTGTGTATGTATGGATACAATTTTTCGCCCACGTTTTCGAGCGCATGAATCAACCGATTTGAATGGTTCAAAACATTCGATTCCTATTGTTAGAGAGATGTGATGATTAGTTTTTGGCAAAGGCAGATCCAGCCGTTTCTGAGGTACCGAGCTAAATGTTCGAAAAATTGCAGTTTTTGAGAGTAATAAACATCCGATTTAAATGATTCAAAAAACTTTCTGCTTGTGTTGACAAAACGATAGTTTTGGAAAAAACGTCGATTTACGGCTCTGATGGCACAAAATCTGTTCACACACAAACAAACCTACTTTTTCCAAATTTGGTGGCATTCGATACAGAATGGCTAGAAATGTCGAGAATCGGATTTTTTGATGAAAACAAACTTCTCCTTCAAGAAGTTAATAAGCGAGTAATGTTTAGAATGAATTTCGAACAGTATCATTTTATTTGATGTTGATTATTGTGCTGATTACCATTTAGATCCATACTTGAAAAAAAATGGTTGAATAGAACATGTATTAGGTTATTGGTGCCATATTAAATCAATTACATTGGTGTTCTTGACCAGATTCATTGCATAGTGCAGTATCCTTAAATCCTTCTTATTGATATATCATTTGAGAAATAATAACAATAACAATAAATATTGTCTCTTTTTATTTCTGTAACTTATATATTGTAAGTACAAGTTTAGAAGCAATAATTTTCTCTAAATCCAACAAAAGAAGCACTCCATATAGCAATATACAAGTGTCCAATGAAGGGAAAAAATTGAATGGAAAAATAACGTCAAATACCTGAGTATTACACTGGATCAAAAATTAACTTTCACTAAGCACATCAAAAACAAACTAAATAGTGCTTATGGTGCATTGAACGCACTAAAATCTCTACTTCACCGAAATAGTGTCCTGAACACAAAAAACAAGAAGCCTATATATCTTATATTAATAAGACCAATAAATACTTATGCGTCACAAATCTGGATCACTACATACAATAATCATAAATGAACACAGAGACCCGATTACCAAACACTTTAAATTCAATAAATACCTTCACGGAAAATCTAATCAGCAACCGATAAAAGATACCATTCTGAATATGACGGCGAAATTCTTTGAAAACTGCAAAAACAGCCCAAACCCAATTATAAAATACCTGGGAAGAATTACTGGTAATGGTACGGTAAATACGCCTCGCCAAACCACTTGATAGAGGAGCAGTATTCCAAATGATGTAGTCACACCTAGTCATTATAATATATTTCAGTTAGTGTTAAGAAGCATTAGTTTTATCTCTAGTTATAAGTTGTGATGTAACGAATAGTGTTTTTTGTTTCATATTTTTCACTTACTGTTAACTTTGTCCTTAATCAACATATATAAATTGCAAAAATACCTACTTGGTAGAAATGCATAATGTATTACACTCGACATTGTACCACATATTGATTGAAAAATAGAAATTTATCAAGTCAAGTCAGTCATTTGAGAAATAATAACAATAAATATTGTCTCTTTTTATTTCTGTAACTTATATATTGTAAGTACAAGTTATATTAATGATAATTAATAATTTTTTAACAAAAAAACGGTATTCTATTTAAAAATCAGTTTGGATTTCGACAAAAATGCTCAACATCCCATTCTATATACACTTTATTACATGATATTGTTTATTCTTTTGAAGATGGTAGCTTTTGCATTTCAATTTTTTGTGACTTATCCAAAGCCTTTGATAGTATCTCCCATGATATCCTTTGTAATAAGCTTGAAAAATATGGCGTACGTGGTTTAGCTCTTGACTTATTTTCGTCTTATTTATCAAACAGGACTCAATCTGTTTACTTGAGCGATGATGATGGTTCGGTAATAATATCAGACAAATTGAATATCAAACTCGGTGTCCCTCAAGGTTCAATACTTGGACCTTTATTATTACTTATATATATAAATGATCTTCCAAATTGTTCAGATCTTTGTAAATTTATTCTTTTTGCTGATGACACTAGTATTATTGTTAAGGGAAATTCCTTGGAAGAAATAAGTAACAAATTAAATTTAGTAATGACTTCAATTTCCAATTGGTTTAAATCCAATAATCTATTACTCAATAATGATAAAACCCAGATAATGTCATTTCGTACCGTTAATAAAATTAATAATGAGATAAACTCACTGAACGTAAATGATACAATTTTCAAATTTTCTTCTATCTCGAAGTTTTTAGGCATTCAATTGCATAAAAACTTAAATTGGGACTATCACATTGATTCTATACTAACACCCAATTTAACGAAAACGTGTTTTATGTTAAGAGTTCTTAAATCTAAGGTTAGTTTAAATTGTCTTCTCTCAATTTACTATTCCAATTTTTACTCACACATCGCATATGGAATCCAGTTTTGGGGTTCTCTCCATCTCTTAACCGCATTTTCAAACTTCAAAAAAGAGCTTTGAGAATAATTTTTTCTATTAGTTCTTTATCTTCTTGTAAAAACATTTTTCGTGAACATAGTATCCTTACCGTTCCCAGTATATTTTTGCTCATTACTTTATCGTTTATAAAAAATAATCCCGAACGTTTCAATTTGTCTTCAATGTCAAATTCTCATTATAAGACAAGAAACTTAACTATTAAAGCACCAGTATTTAAACTTGCAACGTCTTTTAACTCAATTGACGGATTTGGAATTCAACTTTTTAACTTACTACCACTTCACATACGAAAACTAAATAATCATAAATTCCACAATACTATAGTAAAATTCTTAAAAACTCAATATTTCTATGATATTTCAGAATTTGTTAATTTTGATATTAAACAATACTTTGCTAGCCAATGATAATTTAGTAATCATCTGCCTCTCATTCATGTCATCTTTTCCCTAAATTTTATTATTTAATAAATTTTACCAACCCTTTCTATATAAATTATCTTTTATTCAAATTAATTTATTAGTATATTTCTTTTTTGATACTGCGCTTCTTCCTTTTTGCAGATCCACATTAGAATTTGACGCACGCTGACGGACAGGATTGATTCAAGTCTATTTTCTATCATCAACTGTCGACATTGCATTTATTATGCCTGATCTTCTAACGATGCCCAAAACGAAGATATTCATTTGTGCATCATATTCTGAAAACATGCATTGATTATCTAAAATGTTTGAGTTGGTCTCAACTGAACATATCTAATTTTTCTTTTCATTCCAGACTTGGGATGAACTCGGATCGCGTCACTTGCGGTTTCATGATCTCCGATATATATATTTAATTTTTTGTTTTGTTTTTTTCATATTTTAGCGTAAATACGCGTTACCCATGTTCAAAGTCACTCAGAAGTTGAGTGGTAATGTTCATGATTATGTAACGTACAATAAAGCGTTTAGAGGTGAAATTTCTTTATGTATGAGACTTTTCACCAAACTATAAACTATAAACTATAAACTATAAACATAAACTATACTTTAATTGTTTATTGTTAGTTGAGAATGCTATATTTTACCACAGTTCGCTTCAAGCAACCCTATAGTGAGTATAGTGGGTCGTACTTGGTAACTTGTTATCAGTTACTAGTGAATCATAATACCGAAGTGTTATATAACAAAATAATCAAATGTACCCGCAGGGGTTTTCATACAAATTTTCATAATAAAGTGAATTAAATATTTGTAGCGACCCTCCTTATGATTACTAACTGGAGGCCTCCAACAAGCACAATCAGAAAGCAAAACAATATTTAAAAAAAAAAGAATAATTTTACCGTAGTTTACATTTACTTTTATTATCGAGCCTTATTGAACTTCAACGTGTAAGCTAACGTTTTAAGGGAATTGAAATTTTCTGCAATATTTCTGCAAGCTCTAGCAATCAATTTATTCAATAAAGTTTTTGCACATTCGATAAGCTAATATTCTTGTCAACAAATCTACAAAACTAATCCAGATGGATTGCAATAACTATTTCAAAGAACAAAATACAAAAGATAATGAAGCGTTATTATGACGAATTATTGCAAATTATTATGATGAGTTATCACAAGATGAGAGAATTTTGGACCTGTAATTTCACAAACCAAACAAAGATTTCAAAAAAATCCGAAGTAAATAGTAACATTTGTCTTTTTAAAATGGTGAATTAATAAACGTTTCCAAAAATCTGTCGACTGAATTACTGTAAAGAAATACTATAAAAAAAACTCATAAGATCATGACCAATTGATGGCTCTAAAAATAGGTTTAAATTTAAAAATCTAAGAAATGTGATGGATGCATCCAGTTTTTCAACGAAATAACAATGTGCATTTTTGTCTTGGCTCCACCAATTAAAATCGCAACTGCTAGAAGAAATGTTTAAAATTGAAACTAATCGTTTGAAATTGACCTGTACGTTCCTAGTGATAGATTCTTTATATAATTTAAAGATCATTAAATAATGCAATTTTTCAAAAAAATTCAAAGAAAGTGAATATATATCTGGAAACATTTGTGAAAAATTCAGAAAATGAGAGAAAATGAGATACATAAATAATAAGAATAATATATAGATATTCTTTGAATTTTATGAATTTTTATATTTTGGAAAAAAAAAATCTTCTTGAGGGAGGCCCCCAAACAAATTCTGATACTGGGCCCCACCAAGGCACGCTACGCCCCTGATTTGACCGCAGTGTTCACTTATAGAGCAATTGTTATATTTTGTTGATAGATGTTTATGAAATGATCCATGGGCGTTTAAAATCATCTCAATTATGCAATTATCTGATTCAAAATCTTTTGTTATAATTTAAAAAGTACATAAAAACATTTGCTTCAGTTTTAGGTAAAAATAATATAAAAAATAGATGCATTTTGCTCTTTGAAACCTGCCCATCTAACAATCTAATATCTTACAATACTGTTTTATGAAATAATTAATACTTTTACCCAATGTTGTTTAATTAGGACTGCCTGCAAACATGTGCGCCCGAATCTTTTGAATACTCCAATTGTTTCTATCTTTTGTCAAAGACAACTTCTTCGGATATATATCATCTGACCAAAGACAACTTCTTAAAAACTATAAAATAGATAATTAATTTGTTTATTTAAGTTAAATATATTTATACATATGGGGCGTCCGTTAATAACGTGAGCGGGTTTTTAAGGATTTTTGCGCTATTTGTGATGTTCGATGTAAATTTATTCATTGTTATGCTGGGAATGTTGGTTCTGTACATGACGCACGAGTATTACGTCTAACAGAAGTGAATAATTACCTCAACGATAAACATAAATTCCCGAACGAATCTTATTTAGTCCGTGATGCAGCTTACCCTATTTACAAACATTTACTTACACTATATCGAGATGATTTCAGAACACGCAGATGAGCATACTAGAGAGCTGATGGAGAGAATAACCGAAGCCTGTGATATCAGTATGACTCGTAAGCATGGCATGAATCAAAGACAATCTGTGCACTAGTGGACTGAAGAAATCAGCTCTCTTCGTAAAGAGTGCCTAAAGAAAATAAGGATCTCTCAGCGAGGATATAGTCTTACTAATTCTGCACAACTGGTAGTGGAATATAAACTAGCACGTCGGCAACTAAATAAAGCTATCAAAAATAGTAAAGTTAGGTGCTGGAAGGAACTTCTGGATGAAGTCGAGGAAAACCCATGGGGAAGACCTTATAAGACTGTAATGTCTCGCCTCAAAAGCCAGCCAATACCTTCACCAACTTGCCCACGACTATTGAATAAAATAGTAACTACTTTGTTTCCACGACAACCTAATTTAAACTACCAGGTAACACAGGTAGAACTGAATGATATTCCACCTATAACACTGCAAGAACTGATGGAAGCTTGTTATCGCGTTGGAAATAGTAAGGCACCGGGTTTAGATGGAATTCCTAATATTGCCTTAAAAACATCAATTATGACATCTCCGACAATGTTTCTTAATGCATATAATACATGCCTAAAAGAAGGGGTTTTTCCGCGAAAATGGAAACAGCAAAGTTTAGTGCTTATTCCCAAAGGGTAAAATTTTTGAAAGAATAATTCACCAAAGAATAGATGCAATAGTTGACCCATTCCTAGCAGACAATCAGTATGGTTTTCGCAAAGGGCGATCAACTATCGATGCTATAAACTTGGTAGTTAATACCGCCAAGGAGGCAATTGCTGGAACCAGATGGGAGGGGGGTGCGAAAAAGTACTGCCTTGTAGCTAGATTGGATATAAACTAGCTGTAAGTGGAATTCTGTCTTGACGCAATTATGGCATCGTGCCTTAAGGCAAATTGCTGGAACTTCCCGTTGAATACTGAATGTTTTCAAATAGATTATTATAAATATTGTATCATTGTCTAATATGAAATAATAAAATAAAATCTGAAATATTTTCGATATACAAAAAACTAAAAAAAAAAAAAAAAAAAAAAAAAAAAAATGGAACAAATTTTTTTTCCAAAATCAATTATTTTGTTAAGACAAGCAGAAAGTTCTTTGAATCATTCGAATCGGACGCTTAGTTCTCTCAAAAACTGCCATTTTTTACATATTTAGCTCCGTATCTTCGAAATGGCTGGGCCTGCCTTTGCCAAAAACTAATAAACACTTCTCCCAATCATTACTAATTGAATGTTTTTTAGAGCATTCAAATCGGATACTCCGTTCTCTCAAAAATTCGATTTCTATTTTCTGCACTCTTTGCTCCGTATCTCCGAAACGGCTGGACCTGCCTTTGCCAAAAACTAATCAGCTCTATTCCCTATCAATAGGAATCGAATGTTTTTTGAACCATTCAGATCGGTTGATCCGTGCGCCGTAAAACGTGACTGGAAATTTGTATCCATACATACATACACACATACACACATCCATTTTTTCTGAGGTATGCCAAAACGTTCAGAAACCTTCAAAACGTCGAGAAATGTAAAAATTTTCAATTCCGATTTTCGGCCCATTACAATAACTTACCCTACGGGAAGTTAAAAATGCTTTCAATTCAGCAAACTGGGATTGCATTATGAATGCACTTCGTGACAAGAACGTGCCAGCATACCTCTGCAATATAGTCGCATGCTACTTTACAGACAGAATTTTAATGTACGATTCACGCGATGGTACAGAAAAATATAATATAACAGGAGGTGTGCTGCAGGGCTCTGTTCTAGTATCTTTGCCGTGGAATATTATGTATGATGGCCTATTGAGACTAGAGATTCCAGAATGTGTGAAACTAGTAGCATATGCAGACGATGTTGCCATAGTAGTTGTCTCCAAACAAATTGATGACATCGTAAGTCTATTCGATATTACATTCAGAAAAATTAATCGGTGGATGGGAACAATAAATCTCCAATTCTCACAACAAAAAAGTGAAGCTGTTCTTATCACTAGTAGAAAAACAATAGAGACCATCAAGCTAAAGATAGGAAATCTAGAGATCACGTCAAAACCTCGCATCTGTTACCTTGGCGTAATGCTTGATGCTCGTTTGAATTTTAATCAACAAGTGAAACACGTTAGTGCTAAGGCGTCAAGAGTTAGGACGAAACTTGCTCGACTGATGCCTAATACTGGAGGTACTAAACAAACCAGAAGGATATTACTATCGTCAGTTGTTACTTCTGTGCTGACATATGGTATCTCCATATGGGCTGATGTTCTTAAATCTCAAAAATCGAGGAGAATGGCAGGGCCCTTATATCGTTTCAGTGGTATAAGAATTGCTTGCGCATTTCGCACAATATCGGCGAAAGCAGTATGCGTCATTTCAGGAACTGTGCCTCTCTTAGTCTTAGCAGAGGAAAGATGGACAATTTACTATAAAAGACATCAACAACTGAGTCCTGAAAAGTTGAGATTAGAAGAACGGCAGAACAGCATTGACCGATGGCAGCAACTGTGGGATGTCGCAGTGAAGGGCAGATGGACGCATCGTCTCATTCCCAACATCAAAGTCTGGCTAAGTCGCAAGCATGGCGAAATAAATTATTATACTACGCAAATGCTATCGGGACATGGCTGTTTTCGAGCCTACCTACACCGCTTCAAACACGATAGCTCGCCGGATCGCCCATATTGTTTGGGCAAAATCCAAGATGTTGAGCATGTGTTCGTCGTGTGCCCGCGATTTGGTGCTCTACGAGATGATGCGGAAGAGACATTGAGACGCAGAATTACCCCAGGTAATGTTGTTGAAGTGATGCTGACAAGTGATGCTGCTTGGAAGGCCATAGACAGATTTGCGAGAGACGTTTTAATGGACCTGCGTTCTATAGAGAGAGAAAGGACAAATGAGACTTCGCCCATTTAAAAGATAAGTACAGTAGAACCCTGATTAACCGGACTAATGAGGCCTATGAGAAGTGGTTTAATTACAAAAATTAATTAAAATTGCAAAAAATAGACCGTGCGTTATATGTACACGTAATAAAATTCCTTATCCGAACTTTGTTAGATTATATTAGATACATATACTAAACTGCAACATAAATCGTGCAAAAATTCGAATTGTAGGTATGTTCATACATATAAATTGGTCGCGGTTGGTAGTCCGGATGATCGCGAATCCGTATAACCGAGGTCCGGATAATCGAGGCTCTACTGTATAATGTTTATGAATTATAACATTGATTATTACAAGTTAAGAATTATATCATTCTAGATCCTCCCCCCACGAAATAATGCCTAACGACGGTTTCCGTGGGGCAAAGCGGAGGTTTTAGTCGGTATTATACCAGGGCGGTATCGAGTCCGACATACCCAGACAGAAGACCGGTCTGGGATGCATAAAAGCATTTCCTTCGCTATACAAAAAAAACATCGAGATAATGGGCACTTATCAGCAAGACAAAAAAATTAAAATTTTTGTCATTCATCTGCACGAATAGCAATTAGGTATTTGAATTTTTTTTTTTATTTTTTTAATGGAAAGATCATATGTAAGTTTTATAACAAAGTTTTTTTCTTTTTCTTTTTCTCGCAATAATTAAAAAGTTATACCAAATTAAAATTTGAGTTTGAATTCGGTACCGAAGAGCGCCGACAAATCCCGAACGAAGCGAAGCGCGTGTGACGTCATTCTGTTACGTCTGATTCATAGTAGTATACAGCTTTGAACATGCGCTATGCTTTGAGCTTTGTATAATATCGTTCTGTCATTGTTAAATATTCAAAATTATATAAAAAATGTCAAATGTAAAATGTTATCGCTGTTATTTTGTACCATTATGTACAAATACGAATGAAAGAGTTTGATTTTCTCAGACCTCATGCGGTTGTTAATCATAATATGGTACCTTTAACAGACTTCATTGTTATCATCGCAGCAGCACTAATGAATTTACAAAAACCTATAATTTCAAGTTAAATTTAGAAGAATAAGAAGAATATTTAAGAATATTTTCATGACAAAAGAAATGGCTAAATGTATATTTCATATATTTATTATTTTATTTATTTATTATACCTTTTGCATTTGTATCATATCATCAAAATATATTGAATAATAACTAATTAAGACTTTAACTTTATTAACTTTGTACAGAGTTGAACAGCTTTGGGTATATATTTTTGAACCAGAATACTATACATTTTTTAATGAGATCTTGAGTGTTTGCATCATCATATATCAATACGCTAACATAAATTTTTTGATTGTCTTCAAAGTTTTGATCGGCAACACAAAAGATTCCCTTTCTTTTACCTGTCATTAACAATTGCAGTTGCATTTGAGCATTACACTTTAAGTTTATTTTGCCCTTCGGCAAAAAAGTGTACCACGCGTTTTTTGTGACATATATTATATCGAAGATGAGCGTGATTTTTGACTCATTAATTGTTAATGTAACTAAATAGGCTTTGCTTCGAACTCGATTTTCTGGAGATACCCGTGCTTTTAAAACACAAATTTCATTTTTACGACTAAGTTAAGCTTAACCCACAGCTTTGTCGCCGTAACTTTCACGCGATGCTCTAAAATTAATTTATTAGGTAATTATATTCAATATAAAATTAATACTTAAATATTGTGATTTATAATATTTTTTAACAGACTTATTACATCAATGCTTTGGCGACTCGAACTTCCGAAGAATTAAACCAAACATCATTTTTTAAAAGTTTCATCATTTTTAAAAGTACCATAAATATATCAATATTAGGAACATTATCAGAATTTGCTTTTATAAATCCTTTATCACACATAGTTGAACTAAATTAACTTCAACAAATCGTTTTTAAAAGAAAATTTACCACGTGTTTATCAAGTTCCGTAAAATATAGTCGTAAGAACTGCACTAATAGAGTCGTAAGAACGGCACTGCGCTGTTGTGTGGTTGCAATTACAATCTGACGTCACAGGCACGGTAGCCGTTAACGGTCACATGACTAATTTTTGAATTTAATCAATTTTTAAACGCCCATAACTAATTGAAAAAAAATTAATTAATTATTGGATGAAATGAAATAAAATCAGTTCTTTTTTTGGTTATTATATTTAAAAGTATAAAATTTAATTGTTTTAAATTTCATTCAGAAAAATAAAAAAAATTGTTATTCTGAGTATTGGAAACCATTATCTTCAAGTCCAAGCCCGACTTCATAAAGAGCAGTCTTTAAGCATAATCATGTTAATTAGAATTATTAGAATTAGAATTAGAATTAGCTTTAACAAGCTTTTCTAATAACTCTAAAGCTTGTTGTTTATATTCATTTGACTTTTTAACTTTTTGTTCTGTAAATGCCATGAATTCTCTTAAGCGGCGCTACTTATTTTGTTCGCTTATCTTTGACCTCTCTTCAAATGCAGCAATTAAATCACTAGCGGGAGTACTTTTTGATTCTTTTTCTGCAAAAAAAATTATATTCTTATTAGCGTTGAGAAATCTTCAATACAAATTAAATATCCTTTCGGTTTGCTTATCCATATTACTGCTACTCATGGCTCGAATAATAGAATTTTCTACACCAAAATGTACATAAAACCCCCCACTAATGTGTCTGAGAAGGTTAGCACTATGTAAGGTAATATTTTGATCATTTATCCAATAACGCAAATCTTCCTGAAGGGTTGAAGACTCAGTGGATGAAGCGTCAATGGTTTTGTCTGATAGTTGCAAATTTTTATCAATATCAGATTATTCAAAACTAATATTTGAAGACGTTGAAGGCATATTTGAAAATTCAACGATCTCTATATTAGCCACTGTATTTTCTATATGATTCTTGCTTGCACTTACACCAATACTAAGTTTAGAATTAACCACTTGTTGATCCAAAAGTCTTTTATATCATTGCACTTTTTGCGCAACTATCTGTTGAATTCTGCATTTGCATAAATCCTTTAACGGTTTGCGTGTCTTTAATTTGTGTTGATCCATTATAATTATTCTATTTAAAATAATTTAACTCGCTGACTGCTCTGGTAAACACTTGACACTTTTACAAAATCATGGCGCCATGAAATCTCTATTTTCCTTGTCGAAAGTTTGCAAGTCGATCACTTCACGCATCTTTGACTCACTACATTTTCGTTTCGTGAATCGTTGTGCTTCGAATAGGTTAGTCAATCATAGTAATCCAAAGAAATCTTTTAAATCATCGTCGTTAGCAGGTATTTTCAATTAATTTTTCTCGTTTGATTCATATATCAAATTGTTAAGAAAGTTTCAACAAATGTGATTATTCTGATTTCGAAGATTTTCGAATGTTTATGTAACCTTTTTACAATGGCTTTTCAAAATGTATACACACGCGCTGATGAATTTTATTAATGAAAGTAATAGGTCAGAGGTGCGTGTTAAGGGGGTCTCCTCATCAGTAGCTTACAAAAAAAGGGATTTTTCAGTATTTTTTGAACATGAAAACAACAAGAGAAACAAAAGATCTTTAGCATAGTTTTGAGCACATATTTATTCAACAAAATAAAGTTTATTGTATGTCAAAATAAATAAAAATGGCTGATTTATAAACAATCTTGCGCAGCAGCTCGCGATTGACAACTCAAACTCCGTGCAAGGTACAGCCCGTAATTTTTATCTGAATCTAAAAATGGAAATACTTCTTTATTCAGAAGGCTTTACTGCACATCATAGACTATTATGGTGGTTCAAAGTTGAAATTTAAACATTTTTAACATTTTTTTAAAAAAGTACTGGATTTTTAGGGCTTTTTTAAGGAGTAATTGCGTTAACAACATTGTAAAATGAAAATTTTTAATATATGTTTTTAGTTCAATCTATGGACAATAAAATTATCTAAAAAACGGTGCCTTACTTGTATATGTAGCTTTTATGGTTAATTTTTGATCGTGCACGGAATTTTAAAAAAATCGGCTTTCGGAAAATAAGCTTTAAAGTTTAAAGACGAAATACACTAATACAAACACGCGACTCTACTCGGACCTGTAAATCCTAAACTAGTTTGAGTTGGACTCTCAAACTTTGCAGAATATTCTTAAATAATAAATATAACGATTGAAGCAAAAAAAAAATCGATTTTTTGAAACTGACTGATGAGGAGACCCCCTTAATGAAAAGTTAATAAAAAACGATGTTACAAAGTGTTGGTGGCCTCCAAAGCATATAATATCAAAATCTTCTCTAATAATGAAAAAAAGTGTACCCGACAGTACTTGGACAAAGGAGGATGTGAGTGTTTTGCATTATTTCGGTAAGGGCACTTCTTTAACTAAATATAAATGTAGATTTTTTTTCAATCTATTTTGCCATTGCATAGATTCATATTATAAAGCGAGAAAGTTTGCGTAAGACAGTGACTATACATCGGCTGAGGAGAATCTTGGCAAAGGGTTTCATTTAAAGAAACCCAACAGCCAATATCAGTCTAATGAAGAAGAATATAGTACGTATCAAATCCTATATATATTTCCGCAAATATATATTTTTTAAAGAATAAAAAATAATCTTGCAGATTTTAATCCTAACCAACAATTCTTGCCGGATCTCGAATCACCGAGGAGTTCAACAAGCATCAATTGCCCAACTCCTTCCAATGTAGAAGAACTGAGCTTTTTACCCTTACCTCTTCTCATGGGGATAAATCATTATTTACGTTGGGTTGGGTTGTGTAAAACTTTTGAGGATCAAGGAACACAAACCGATATGGATTGGTTTGCAGAAAAGCTAGAGCAAAAAATAGTGAACACAAATATAAACTTAGAGAAGCAGTGCATAAAAACAGATTTTATTCGAAGGGAGATTGCCATTTTGAACACTAAAATGGATCAATTACCGCAAAATTCAAGTTATCCTACATTGACATCTAATCAAAATAATGGTAATGCATTCGATTCCTTGTTTCTGCTTGGTGCCGAAGACGATATTACATGCTATGAAGAATTTTTAAAATATGAAACATATGTTGCAGAATTGGTAAACTATAATTGCACCTTGAGAGGATATTGAAATAAAATAATTTGGTAGTAATTATGTTTTACTGTTTTGTTTTTAGCAAAGCTATGTTAGAAAAATTGGTAGAAAAACTTCTGCAGAAAATATAAGAAATATATTGAAAAAAGTTTTCACTAAAGAATTGGCAGCGGTATGTTCCTGGTATGGCCAGTAAACAAACTGAAAATAATGGAAGTGATTAAAGGTAATTTAACTTCAATTTATTTCAATTAATGTTTCTAACCCCTGTTTGGTTTTATTTTGGACGCTATAATTAACAACACTCCTGGATTTACTGAAGCTAATTTTGTTCAAATAGTTGTAGAATGGTTTCGCTTTGGAAAACAAAGATTGCAAAGAGAGCAAAACAAGAAGGCCATAATATTGATAATTCTTTTTAAGTTTATCATTTTATTATAAATGCTCCTATACAAATTCTGTGTAGTTGTTATATATTGTTGATCATTAAGTAATTAATATTGATCATTACTTTTAAGTTTATCATTTTATTGTAAATGTTCGTACACAATTTCTGTGTAGTTGTTATATATTGTTGATAATTAAGTAATTCATATTGATCGTTCCTTGTAAATTTATCATTCTATTGTGAATACTTTTTTTAGTTACTTATAATTGTAAAATTATAATACTTATTATTATATATAATAAAATTAATACATTTATAAAAAAATTGTTATGTAAAAATGATTGTGATATATTTGAAAATATATTTTGTACTTTGTATGTTTTTTTCTCATTTTAATATAAGAAATTATTTAGGACTTTAGGTATTCTTATTTTGAATTACGTATGCGAACCATATCTAGGAATAATACCAGCGGTTAATTTATATACTGTACAAGTGCTGCCTCCTTCAGATCGGCGAAAAAATTAAAATTGAAGTAATGTCAAAAGACCTGAGATATCTATTATTTATGTTTACTTTAAGCTAATTACTTATCTATGTTGTACATAAACGTTGATCTGTACTAAAATACTAAATTTCAATAACAACTTTATAATACTTTATCTTGATCAGACAAGCAAGGCATTGTATGCTTTGATATTTGAATAATAACAGTCAAACTAGTGGGGCGCATGGCATCGTGCCTTAAGGCAAATTGCTGGAACTTCCCGTACCAGAAATTATTTTTTTTTAAAAAGATTAACATTTTTGAAAAAAAATTACTCTGATAAAATTGATTTTTGAGAAACTATAAATTTTTGACAGAAACTTACTTTTTGTTGAAAAATTTATTTTGAAATATTTTGGAAATTCTGAACTTTTCTTCAAAGCAATCGTACTGCTTTAAATGCATAGAGACTGAATATCGAAGCGCGTAAGCGCCGCGTCGTCGTCTAACGGATAAACACTGGTACGGAACCCGTAGGAATGTTAACAAAACTTATACTTATTGTTAAAATCTCTATAAAATATCTGATAATTTGATATGCATATGTCTAATGTCTAATGATTATTGTTGACCGCCAAATGTTATTTTTTTTAGTTTTTTTTACTAGATCTCCGAAATTTACACAAAATTGAAAAAGTGCTCCCGCATAGTCACAGTCTAAACGCATTTGCAAATAATTCTGTGCGACATTTTCACTTATACTGTGCTTAGCTTGGCGGCATTTTCACATTTTTCAATAGTTTTCACAAAATTGGAAAAGTGCTCCAGTACATAAACAGTCTAAACGCACTTGCGTAAACATTTGTACCAGAGTGGCGCTTAGACTGTGCTTAGCCTGGGTGATTTTTTGAATTTTTAATCCAAAATTACAAAAAAATTTTTTGAAAAAAAAATTAGAAACAAAAATTTTTTTTTCCAAAATCAATTATTTTGTTGAAACAAGCAGAAAGTTCTTTGAATCATTTAAATCGGACGCTTAGTTCTCTCAAAAACTGCCATTTTTTTAAATTTAGCTCTGTATCTCCGAAACCTCTGGGCCTACCTTTGCCAAAAACTAATCAGCACATCTCCCTATCAATAGGAATCGAATGTTTTTCAAACTATTCAAATCGGTTGATCCGTTCTCTCAAAAACTCGCTTTCTATTATTTGCACTTTTTGCTCCATATCTCCGTAACGGCTGGACCTGCCTTTGCCAAAAACTAATCAGCACATCTCCCTATCAATAGGAATCGAATATTTTTTAAACCATTCAAATCGGTTGATCCGTGCGCCCGAAAACGTGGACGAAAAAAAGCGGACATACAAAACACACACACACACACATCCATTTTTTCTGAAGTATGCCAAAATGTTCAGAAACCTTCAAAACGTCGAGAAATGTAAAAATTTTTGATTTCGATTTTTGGACGATTACTATAACTTACCCTACGGGAAGTTAATATCATTAAAACTTATTTGTTGTTGAAAGTCTTGCTGGTTGAAAGTCTTTTGTACTATTGTTCTGATTCCATTTTTGTGCCTTGTTTTTAGAAACAGTAAACAATCCATTGATACTGGTAACTGCTGAATAATGCCAAACAGAAAAGCTCTGTTGATTATGAGTTTTATTGTATTCTTATAATATTTTGTCAAAGATTTTACCGTGAGACTTGAGTAATGTTCCATTCCTTTCCGCTTTTTATATTAAGTATAGTTTCATTTTTATTCATCATCGTTGTTACATTCTATATCTACTCCTTTCCTTTTTAACCAGAGTTAACAATATCATCACTGATGCCTACATCAGTTGTTATAATACCCTTCGATATCAACAATTGATTTTTTATGGTATTGTTGATGTACATATTCTTCTTGATTAGCTGAATGACATCCTATACACATACATATCTATATCAATAAATAGTACAGTGAAATTTATCTTGCCTATAAAAATAATTGCGATTGAAGTTACTTCAATGATATAATACAGCAACTATGAATAATAAACTACAAAACTTACGTTTCTTACGAGTAAACAGCACGACATTTTCAGATGTTTTTTTAGTATAATTATTAGCAAGCGATACTGTATTACGCTTTTGTTTATTTTCGTTTAATTTTCATTGAAGTTAGATGTCGGCAACATAACCTTAATGATAGTAGGGTTGACATTCGATATTCCGTAATTCACATAGTTGCCGTACAAGACGATGATGCATACGCGACTTGTTTCGAATAACGACTCCGTTGCCCAATGATGAATTGGTAAGTCGTAACGCACTTTCGTTGCATTTAACTTTGATTTACACCCTAATCGCACCTAAAGAAGTTTCACTTCAAAACTTATATCATTTCAATCATTTATTTTCTTTATGTAATTGCACGATCATTATTTTTTGCAGAATAGAAAAACTACTATATCGTCAGATGACGAATTTGTATCGCCACCACAAAAAAAGAAAAAAAGCCAGAGGATGACAAGGACACTTTGTTAAAAACTCAATTCTTACAGTATATAATGGAATGCAATAAACCTAAAAAGAACAACCGGAACAACCACAACAACCTAATAAACAAAACCATATTGTACCATATATGGCCAAAAGTTTCAGACCGTTATCATTTTTAAACCGCTTATCAGATAGATTGACAGATTTATTCCAGTGATTGTTCATTTCATTGTTTACAAGCGTACAAAAGCATTTTGAATTATTGCATTCATAAAAAAGTGGTGGAAGTCAAGCATGATAGTGCGATTGCTTCATACTTGACTGGAAAACCTTAAGTGGCTATATTTAGAGCCATCCAGCATTTAAATGCGAACAAATATTTTGTTTCTCGTACCATATCTCGTAACCGTGATACACTCAGTATTGCACCGCGTCCAAAAAGTGGATGAAAAAAAACACTAACAACCCCAGAAATGATCCAAAAAGTATAGGCAAAAATCGATCGAAATTCGTGTCGCAGTGGTAAAAAAATGGCGCGTGAGCTGAACATATCGCAAAAACGTATGCAACACATATTGAGAAATGAGCTTGGACTAAAGCCGTTGAAGTTCCAAAAAGTGCAAGAGCTCATCGATGCCCAAAAAAAAGTTAGACGGGAAGAAGCCAAGGGGTTGCTTCGCTTGCACGAAAGTAGCTAGTTACCGAATTTGGTTTTCTCAGATGGAAAGTCCTTCCGAATCGAGCAGTTTGTAAACAAACAAAATTATAGGGTGTACTTGCCAAAAAGGTCAGCTAAAAATTTACACCTTCGATTGGCCACCAGAACTCAAGTGCCGCCGACGGTATAAAAGAGGTTTTACGCTTCATTTCCATCGCACAATAGCCACCAAAAACTCTGGATCTAAATTTGCTGGACTTTTGTGTCTTAGACATTTTGAAGAGAAAAGTTTGCACTAAAAAATACCAAAGTGTCGATCATCCCAAGAAGGCGCCTCGCCACGAATGGGCCAGAATACTCCAGAGCCACTTTCGTGCAGCGTGTTATGTTTTTTCTGCCGTTTGAAGGCCATAATTCGTGCCAAAGGTGCCCAATTAGAACAAATGTAAACTGATTCTAAAATTTGATGTTATTTCCGACATTTTTACTTTTGAGCAATGAAATTTAAAATAAAAATGACAAAGTTATAGCGCTTTACTTTGTTGCATTACATATCAGCCACCCTGTATATATATCCACTGTTGATAGTTGTTTAAAAAGAGAAGTTCATTTTATTGGTAAATATTTTGCGATGTCACTACGCCTTCATTTAAAAAATAATTTGCAAAATCTTCTCTTACATCTTTAGCTATGGCAGAAGCTGGCCTTCCAACTGGTTGAAAGTTATTTAATGCTGTTTCGTGATTTGCTCGCCATTCACCTTCGACAATGTGACCCATTATATCAGTGTCTATAGATCCAACCGGTGTGTACAATAAGTTTGAAGTTTTACGAGCTCTACTTAATCTATAATTGAACATTCTTTCTTTTGTATTCTTGCTGTGAAACCCCCCAAAAGGTTTCATAATTTTAGTGGTTTAAGGCAATGCTGTATCACTAATAAACACATGTGGGCATTTCTGCAGACTACCTGGGAGTAGCGTCGCTTCTGGGAGGTTTAACAAATTATTATTCATATATTGAGATATGAGGGCATTTTTAAAAACGCCTCCGTCGGAAATTCTTCTTTGGCATCCTATGTCTGCAAATATAAAATTATAGTTAGCATCTACTACAGCAAACAAAACAATACTGAAAAGCCCTTTATAATTGTAATAATCACAGCCACTATTAATAGGGCAATCAATTCTTATGTGCTTGCAGTCTGTTGAACCAATACAATTCGGAAAATTCCAGCGTCGTTCATATCCTGAGACAATTTCAAGCCACTCTTCTGCCATTTCTGGCATCTTAAATAAATTGTTATTTTTGTGTAAGTATATACATACACACACACACATACATATATATATATATATATATATATATATATATATATATAAGTGTGTGTGTGTGTGAGGATTATATGCCCATATATAATCATTCTTACTTTTATGTATTGTTTCAACGATGATATCAAAGCATCACCAACGCGAAGAATAATTTTTGAAATCGATTGCTTTGATATATGAAACAAATGTTGTAAGCTTTCGCTACTATCCCCAGTAGCCAAAAATCTTAAAGTAGCAGCCAATTGCTCCTTGACTGATATGCAGCATTGAAATGACGTATCTTTTTTCCAATTTTGGGCCCTGCCAAGTCCTGTCAATAAGTATTTGAAAATTTTCTAGTGACATTCTCATAAAATTTCGGAAATGACCAGTGTTTTCATTGGAAATTAGTGGCCTAAGTACATCATTTCGGGTTCTAAATAAAGGCGCCATCCAATAACGGCGTTTTCTTGCAGAAGACTTTGTAGAATCTTCGTTCAGGAGCCAATATGCCATCAAAATGATATTTGAGTCTGGCCTGCGGTCACACATTGTAAAGACCAAGCCTGGAAATAAAGTGTTTATTTCTAGGCCCAAAATCAAATGCTTGAACATGAACCGATCAGTTTTCTTCTAAGCTGAAATATAAATACAAGATAAATACATGTTATTAAATTAGTTATCGTTATTAATAACATCCACCTTTACTTTCACTAACTATGCTTTAATAACTCAACAAATCTTTCACTAACACTTATATAAAAAACAACAACAGCAAACTGTACTCGCAATCATCAACTTAAAAACATCTACTTAAATGTCAAATGTCAAATTGCTCGCAGTGTGCGTCGCGCACAAGAGCCAACGCGTGCGAGCGTCGCGAACAGGATTCGCCGCACAGATTCGTGCAGTGGGGCGCAGCATAATATAGAACTACCTAAATGATGTTCTGGGTGAAGGCGTCTTGCTTTCATCAAAAGTAACTGATTTAGCTGGAAAGGTTTTTCAGTGAAGTGTCAATAGATTTTGTGAAATAAGTAATAAGTCCGGAATTGATTCTAAATCTTGCCTTTTTAAAGGCACCGGGCTTAATACTTACAAGGTAATATACACCTTGTTCAGTGTTCTAAATTTTAAAGGTGAACGTGCCTTTTGCTGACTCCTCTTTCCAAACACTGGGTCGGTGTTGGTAATGGTTAGAGGATAAGCGCATTTTAGAAAGTGATTTTTCTAAATTTAATTGTTTTAAGTACTTTTGATTTATTTTCTTAAAATCAGTGCCGAGTATATTGAAGAGCCCAAGGATATTCCCAGGCAGAAGCCTGGGAAGAAGATTAAAATGAGCATGGAGGTGCAGACCAGCGGTGCCCTCAAAAACAAATTCAATGCACTATCGGACCGATCGGACATGGATACAGACAGGGAGTTGAACGAATACAGAAAAGTGTCACGGAGAAAGAGAGCTAAGAAGAAGGAACCAGAGGGAAATGTTGGACAGCAGCCATGGTTTGATCAAGTTTTGGTATCCGAAATAATTTGGTAAACTAATCAAATAAACATAACTTATAAATTTATTTATCTAAATGACCATTGAAACAACACTTGGACCAAAAGACTCGAGAACATAAATACTGACCCACACAAAATTTGGCAGACAGCAAAAAGACTCAAATTAACTGACAACAATTACGCAACGACACCAGCAGACAAGGCGGAAATATTGGCAAAAAACTTTGAAAACATACATAAACAAAATGCCAATATGTCAAACGCAGACCTGAAACAAGACGTACACGAGACAATTCAAAACTTCACTGACCTCCATAGGGACAAAGACTTACGAATAGACCCTGCCACAGTTTCCGAAATAAAGACAATAGTTAAAAAATTACCGAACAGAAAAGCACCAGGACCGGACGGACTACAAAACATAATACTTAAACAACTGCCGACGAACGCCTACATTTTACTTACCCGGATAATAAATAGAATAATGATAAAAGGCTGCTTTCCTGCTTCTTGGAAAACCTCCACCATATTTCCAATAGTGAAGCGAAGGAAACAGCCAGACATACCACAGAACTACAGACCGATCAGCCTCCTCAACACAATGAGTAAGGTAGCCGAAAAGGTACTACTCAAAAGACTTAACAAACACATAAGACACAACAAAATTATACCTGACACACAATACGGATTCAAAGAACGACACTCCACACTACACCCACTGACAAAGCTCATAGAGAATACAGTTCTCAATTTCAACAGACGAAACCATACCGGATTGGTGTTACTTGACTTTGAGAAGGCGTTTGACACCATCTGGATGGACGGACTTGTACATAAACTTATCCAACTCAACTTTCCACCGTACATAACGAGAACTTTACACTCATACCTCACAGACCGTAACTTCACCGTACAAGTAGACAACGGACTTTCGACGGTTAAACAAGTGACGGCGGGAGTACCGCAGGGCTCGATTTTGGTACCGTCACTGTTTAACGTCTACATTCACGACATACCCGCTGACGCCGACACAACGTTACTGACGTTTGCTGACGACACTGCCATATACAAATCATCACGCTCACCTACACTATTGACTACAAAGATACAGACACACATAGACAAACTAACTGAATATACTGACAAATGGCAAATTAAAATCAATCCGCAAAAGACGGAGGCTATTCTTTTCACAAAGAGCCGAAATGCCACGACTAGACTGACTGACTTGGACAAAATTAAAGTAATGGACTGTGAAGTTGAGTGGTCGAAGGATGTCAAATATCTTGGTGTGACCCTGGACCATAGACTCAGCTTCACAAAACATATTAATACGAAAATTGGACAGGCTTACGGGATGTTAAATCTACTGAGACCTCTCTTGAACCACAACGGCCCGCTAAGCGTGAAGAACAAGCGGACACTTTACTTGACACTTATAAGACCGTTACTGACATACGCCGCTCCGGCATGGAACGCGACGACTAAGACTAACTTACGGAAACTACAGACATTACAAAACAAGACACTACGACTGGTACTTAACAAAATAAGGAACCCACTGACTACACATTACTACTCTTCAAAATACATACACAAACAGACTGACGTGCCGACCATACTAGACTATATAAAAAAGCTCACGGAAAATTTTTATCTAAAATGTGGGGATCATCCTAATGTTAACATCGCGGGTCTCGGGCAGTTTACGAGAGACGTAATATGGTATGGCAATCACGCCATGCCAAACTATATACTGATCAACCCATAGCGGCTAAATAGGGAGCAATATTATTTATGTTACTCCTCTCTCTTAAGGGGAGTTAACAATACATATAATTATTAATATATAAATAATCTGTATTTTTTTTGGGGAAAGTTTATTTTTCTCTTTTTTTGTACACACATACAATCACATTGTATACATATTGTAAACTATATTTATCACATATATTAAAAACACATATGTTATATAAAATACCCGAGGGTAAAAAAGTATGTACAAAAGGCAACACTGAAAAATGTATTTTTAAATATTGAAATAAATATTTTTGTCTGTCTGTCTGTCTGTCTTGCTTTCATCTTCCTCGATCATTAACTGGGCTGACCACAACGTACTACTAGAGCTTTGCGATATCGACATACCATCACAATTCAATTGTAATTCAATATTAACTAGGCAGTTTTGGTACATTTTTGTCATTGCTCTAATAATAGAGCTTTCAACGCCAAAATGTACATATGAATCCCCATTAACTACCTGAATGCTTCCAGTAGCATATCTAGGTGTTCCCATTAATGTTCGTACATCGCATGGAAGGAAAGCATCAAGTCCATGATGCTTACGAAGAAGGTAATGTTTTGATCGTTTACCCAATTACGCAAATCATCCTGGAGGGTTGTTGACTTAGCGGCATCAATGTTTTTGTTGACCGATTGTTGCGAATTGCCATTTATATTTGATTATGCTAAATCATTAATTATACGACGTTGAAGACATGTTGACAATGTCAGCAATCTCCACACTATTTTCTACAATAACCTTGCTATTTACATGTGTACTATGTGCAATATTTTCTTCGCTCACTTCTTGATTGCAATATGTTCTGTATTCTTGCATTCTTTGCGAAATTATTTGTCGAATCCTTCGTTTGGATAAATACTTTAATGGTTTGCGTGTATTCAATTTGGGTGGATCCATTTTTTACTATTTAATTAAAAAATACTTTCAAAAATTGTTTGATATTAATGGTAATTGACAGCTCTATAAAACTCCACAGAATAAGTCTCTATACATTCTCTATATTTCTTATCGAGCGTTGGTCAGCCTGACATGGTCACAACATGGTATCTACGTCGTTCATTCTCGTTTGTGCAATCGTTAATTATCTTAAACATAATCTTTCTTAATTTATCATTTACCTAAATGCAGTTATTTTTTCTTGTTTTACTCATGTATAAAATTGTTAGTAACATGTCATCAAACGTGATTATTTTGATTTAGGAGATTTTCGAATGTTTATAAAAAGTAACCTTTTTATAAAAAGCCTTATAGAGAATGCTTTATAGCGTATAATGATACGTACGCTGTTATCAATTTTTTTAAAGGAGAATAGCAGGTCTGAAGTACCTGTTAGCGGGTTGATTACAGACGAAAATCGTGAAGTAACGAAATGCTGGTGGCCGCCGAGAAATGAAGAATCTTGGAAGACGGTAGATATCTCATTGGCGATATTTCAGTAAGTGTACATGTTAAAGCCAAAAAACAATATAGTTTCAGTTTAAAGTCAATTGATTTGCTTAGGTTCTTATTTCAAAGCGAGAACTTACGCTAAAGATAGCGACTATACGTCTGAAGAAGAAACTTTGGAGAAAGGTCGCCGACTTAAAAGCCCCAAAATTTTCGACCTAAATGTTGAAGATAGTAAGTAAAATAACCCACGATGAAATACAAAACATATTTTTATTTGTGCTTTATCTCTTGCTTAGAGTAATAAATCTGAGTATCAATTATTTATTTTAAAAATATGCATCTTTGTAATACTTTATGTGAAAAAATCTTTTAGATTTTTCTCATGAAGCATTAATTGAATTCGAATTCGTGTAACACGTATAAGGACGTAGCGCCTTCATGTTATACACCTTCAAATGTGGGCTATAATTTGAGCCCTCTTCTCATGACTTCACAGTCACATCAGTCCCGTAATTTAATGAAGCAAGTTTGTGAATGTGGCACACAAACTGATTCAAGTTGTTTCACTGGGAAAATTGTAGTGAATAGTGGTGGAGGCCAGAATATAAATATCAAATTTGATTACTTAATGAAGAAAATTGCTTCGATGGACATTAAGTTACAGCAGTTGACAGAAAACGCTTATATCACCGATTCGAATATCACCATGTATCACCAAGGGGAAGGGGGGGGGGGGGGTCCAAAAATGCTTAAAAACTGGCTTACGTGATTAATGGACGCCCCCTAATCTCGTGTATGCAAAGTCTCAAACCATATATTGCCAGCAGTTTAGTTTTGTTCGGCACCTTAAACGCATATCAGTGCATTTAATGTGTCATTACTTTTCTTGTTCATTTAAACTGACAGTAAAGGCAATATGAAAAAAACTATTAGCACGGAACAATTTAAATTTTTTATTTGCGGAAACACAATAAATTTAAAAAAGCAAAGGAACAAAATATTGTTTTCTGTTGTGTGTTCTTGTAAAAGAAGACTTTCTGTTCAAGAAACAGAAATTCTGATAAAGCACAAAAGATAATTAAAGATTGAGTTTCTGTGAGAAGAAACATTAGTGAAGAAAAAATATTGTACTTATAGTATGGTGCATATATTGTTATCACATCCAATTAGCAATTGATGGCTCCAAATCATCTTCATTATCAATTAGAAGTGTGGTGCAAATATCCTACAAATAATACAAGATCTTCGTTTGAATCAAAATATCTAATGTTCTAATCAATGAAAAGGTGCTACAAATGTCAAGATCTAAAACTGAATACTATATTTCATTAAATTTATGCCAATATTAGTAAATAACTCAAAATATTAAAAAGTAAAATGAAATTTTCTATACAAATATGTATATAAAAATTGTTTCGTATAATTTTTTTTTCATCAGCTTTGATTTTATTCATATGTATAACTAATTTTTTTATTGTGAAATTGAAAAGTATTTGAGAATATAGACAAAAAAGAAATTTTTGGCAGTATTCCGAATGATATGATTAGATTTTATAAGTGTAATTTCAGACCTCGAAAAAAGTTAGAACCTTTGGAATCCGATGACAAATTTGAATCACTAGAAAAATCAATTTATTTATTTTCGCAGCAAATATGTTTATTGCCAATATAGAGACTGTGTACAGTCTAATAATTTTGCTATAAATTCGAAAATTACAAAAGTTATGATGCAACTCAAAGGAATTGAACAATTTTTATCAGTATGATGACTTATTGTGTTAAAAATTCATAAATCAGTAATTTTTTTTACATATGATGAGCTTTTGTATTTATCGTAAGATTAAAACTGTGCAAGGTGTAATTGTTTATTGAAATTACAAATACATAATTCTTATTTGCACAATTGAGAAGGGTTTATAATATCAATTTTGAATATTGAAGAATCAAATGAATGAAATTTGCAATTTCATAATTTCATATTCGTTTGTCTATACACATTTGAAATGACGAATCAAGATTGATTTCAATAAAATATATTTTGGGAAATCTGAACCAAATTGAATAATGTACAACATTTTCTACTATCACAACATGGTTATGTTTGCATAATTAAGACACTTTACGAAGAGCCAGATGCTTGAACACATTTTTCAAGAGTTACAAAATATATCTTCTAATTAATGTGAATGAAAAACTAATAAGACTTCAGCACAAATTTTTGACAATAACAATATGTTTAATAAATTGTTTACTGTAGGGTATTGAATTAATTAGATTTATATTGAATTGTTACTGTCATGTTAATAGGAAATTTATTACCATTGTTAGGTGTTCAATTAGTTCAATCAATAATGAATTATTACTGTCATGTTAACAGTAATTTTATTACTATATCTGTAGGGTATTGAATTAGTTAAATTTATATTGAAGTGTTACTGTCACGTTAATCGGAAATTTATTACCATTGTTGGGTGTTCAATTAGCTTAATTAATAATGAATTATTACTGTCATGTTAATAGGGAATTTATTACTATATTGTAGGGTATTGAATTAGTAAGATTTATAATGAATTGTTACTGTCATATTAATAGAAAATTTATTACTATTTTTAGGAATTGTATTAGTTTAATTAATAATGAATTTCATAGTTTATTCTGTAATATTACTAAAATTTGCCAATATATTTTTTTATTTTACTTCGTATTCAAAAAAATTTCAATATTTACAGGAAATTTTATTAAATTTTTAAGTAACATTAAAGACACCCACACGTTTATTTTGTGATTTGGAAACGGAACAATGACGAAACCGCTACGTTTTCGCGCAATTTCGGAACGTAACAAAAACAAAACCGTTACGTTTTCGCGTAACGTAACAAGCGGAAATAGAAACGTCTGTGTGTCTCCGAAGTTACGTAAACCGCTATGTTTGACGTAACACCTGATACGTTATATTATTGCTTTAATTACGTATTGTGGTTTATTGGGTTGTACGATAAGAAATCGCAAGTGTTGAACATGCATTATTTACTTCACATCGCGGATGATGCAGAGTATTTTCAACGTTCTTTGAGCGATTTATCTGCATTTTGGGGGGAGAATTATTAAAAAAAAAATAAGCGCTTAATTAAAAGCACCCGAAAACCCTTAACGCAAATTGTGAACCGATTATCCGAAATTTAGAGTAAAGACATCGAACATAGAATTTCACTAGAACAAAAAACGCCCTAGGATTAGATAATGTGAATGAAACAGACGTTCAAAAGTTCCTTTATAAATCTTATATATTTTCTATATTAAATAATTGATCAAATAATGTTATCTTATTAAACTATAATACAGAAGCACAAATTAAAAAAAAAATTAAAAAGAGTGATTGTAAAGAAAAAAATATAAATGTACTCATTGTATGCATAAATAAAATGACGCCTGAAAAACCTAATTTCACATTTCCAACACCTGCAACGGATGTAGGAATATATGTTAAAACTCAATTTTTAGAAGTGCAGATACAAACCAGAACATAGCCATATCTTTCTTACATTGAACTATGTATTAAGCTTTCTAATGATTAATTTTTGTTTATATTAATTAGTAATATATTTAGTTACATATGATGTAGAACTTTTATGCCGTAATTGCTTTTAATGCCGGAAAGAAAGTTTTTAGAAATATGCTGTGTGTGATATCTTCGTATAATGGCCATATTAGAGGTTTTAGGCAAAAAGTTTTCAAATTTACTCTCATATGTATTGTCTCATATAATAATCTGTTTATTTTCAATACAAATACTGTTTTGGTGTATTATGACCATTTAATGCAGCAAAAGCACATCTTCATTCGTCTATTCGGTTTAGTTGCGATTAGTGTTAGAAGTATCGAGGAAAAGTATCGATACCGAGTACTGAAAAAAGAATCGCGGCAAAGCATCGATACCAAAAAAGAATCGCGGCAAAAGTATCGATACTACTCAGTATCGAATAATGAGTACTTTTCACCAAAATTAAACATACGTGCAAGAGAGATCTAAAATTCTCTACAGATCGAATTCCAATATTATGATAAATTCTATTGCCTGTATTTGATGCTGTTGAATCAGCGTCATTTTCAATATTTTGATAAGTTTAAAACAATAATTTTTCGATACTAATTTCAAATTCGATTTATATCAAAAAGAAAAATATTCAATAATTAAATAATACTATGGTTTTGTGACGAAAGTATTCATTTATAATATTAATATCGGCTAATTTATTTCAAAAAGAAAAATACTCATTAATTAGGAAATAGTATCGTTTTGTGACGAAAGTATTCATTTATGAATTTAGTATCGGCTAAATTATTTCAAAGGGAAAAATACTCAATAATTAGAAAATAGTATCGTTTTGTGACGAAAGAATTCATTTATAAATTTAGTATCGGCTAATTTATTTCAAAAGAAAAAATACTCAATAATTAAATAACAGTATCGTTTTGTGACGAAAGTATTCATTTATGAATTTAGTATCGGCTAATTTATTTCAAGAGGAAAAATACTCAATAATTAGAAAATAGTATCGTTTTGTGACAAAAGTATTCATTTATGAATTTAGTATTGACTAATTTATTTCAAAAGAAAAAATACTCAATAATTAAATAACAGTATTGTTTTATGACGAAAGTATTGTCGCGCCAATTTTTGAAAATATATTCGCAACTCTGTGCCTATGACGTAGGGCAACACACAAAAACCCGAAGACTTCCGACGACTTGCGATGCCCTTCGAAGCGATCGAGGACGATGCGAATTTCGGGCTCTTTGCACTGCAGGCGTCTTGAAGATCACACGTCAGAATTAAACTCATATAATCTACGTTTACAAAGTAACTGATATCATTAAATCAAATTCAACATTCTTGTTATATAGTTGTTGGTGTTTCCTTTATACTTCTAAACTTCCTCAGTGGTAATATTTAATAAATATACGCGTTTTCACGCTGATTGGCACAACAAATGGTGGCGGCGCGTTGGGATTGATACCAATAATCTACTAAACAGGCCAGTGAAAACAAGTATGCACAGGAAATCGAGGTAAAAACTCCACAATTTGATACAAGACCAGAATTTCTCAAGAAATTTCGAGAGGGCGCCATTTTGTACGCCATTTCAAACATCCAAGCCAAGGACGCCGAGTGCCTAAATTTCAGAGGAGCACATTTTCGTATACCATATTTTAGACATCAATTATAGAATAGTTACATTTTTTGTTACCAAAATTTTAGATTTATAAACTACAAAATTTTAGATTACCAAATTTCGAAATTTTAGATTTTTTTTCAACTTCAAAATTTTAGACTAAATTACAAACCTTTAGATACATAAATTTTAGATATATTATAACGTAGAACTTATACTGAAATTATAGACACAAACCTTTAGACTTTTCTACGTTATTAATTACTGAATTTATAGAAATTTTAGAATTACTTACATTCAATTACTTAATCATATCTTATTACTTAATCATATCATTACTTACATTCAATTATAGAAAATTAACTGGAATATCAAACAATTATATTTTATAGATTTAGCGTTACTTTATATAATTTTTATTTGCATAGCTAATACATTTGTTTAAATATAGAGTTATTGATGTTTGGAGAACGTGAGGCTGCAGATTTCACACTACCACAACGGCGAGTGTTGAGTAGATCGACTGATTCCATATTTGAGAACTTTTTAACCTTCAGTTCAGGTAATCCAAATTCATTAAACTTATTGAACTCAGCGTTAAACGATAGTGTTAGTGTTGCTCTAAATCCTCGTCCTAATCCTATTTCTAGATCAATCCTAAATATTCCAGTACCCGAAAGTAATCCTAATTTAAATATTACCAATATGGCCTACTTATCATTAAAGGAAGCCAGAGATATGATCAAATCTTTCGATGGATCTGACCAACTACAATTCACTGAATTTATTCGTACATGCACTTTTGCATTTAAAAATACTGATACTCCTCACAAACCATTTGAAAAATGTTCCCTTGACATTGTTGGTCCCTTATCCGAAACTCCTAGATTACATAAATATATCCTTACATTTCAAGATCTCCTGACTAAATTTAGCAGAGCCACTCCAATTATAAATCAAGATGCCGAGACTGTTGCTCGCGCTTTTGTTGAAGACATTATTTGTCATTACGGTATTCCTAATACATTATTGACCGATCAAGGTACAAATTTTTTAAGTAATCTTTTCAAAAATATATGCAAAATTCTCAAAATATCAAAGATACAGACAACGGCATACCATCCTCAGTCAAATGGTTCATTAGAGAGATCACACAGAACTCTAATCGAATATATTAGAAATTTTATTAAACCAGATCAATCAGACTGGGATACTTGGTTGCCATACGCAATTTTTACTTATAATACAACTCCTCATAGTGCTACGGGATTTAGTCCCTTTAGATTACTTTTCGGTCATAATCCCGAACTTCCTTCTTCCTTAAATAAACCTCCTGACAATAATTATACCTATGATGATTATGCTAATGAGCTGACTCATAGAATCCAATCTACCAACCTAATTGCCCGTGAAAATTTAATACTGAATAAACATTTATCAAAAGATTATTATGACCTAACATCTAGAAAAACTGAGTTCAATATTGGTGAAATGGTTTGGCTTAAGAATGAACAAATTTGTGAAGGTAAATCAAAAAAATTAATCATGCCGTGGATAGGTCCTTATGAAATAACTGCAAAAGATTCACCGGTAAACTACACTCTACTTTGTGGTAGGAAATCTGTGAAAGTCCACGTCAACCGATTGAAACCTTTCATACAATAAATTAATTTTATTTCATTCTTCCACCAATTTTATTTTTATTACATTTATTTTTAATATTTAATCTTTGTTTTATAATCCAGTTTTTTTTTGCATTAGGTTATACAGAAATATGAAATGTAAATTAACATTTTAAAATTTAAAATTGAATTATATAAAATTTTCATAATTTTTCTATTTAGGTTTAGAGCACAACATTTTTAATTATATAAAATTTTAATATTTTCCCATTTATGTAACATTTAGAATCATATAAAATTTTCTTATTTTTTCTATTTAGATATAAGCTTAACATTTTAATTATATAAAAGTTTCAATGTTTTTGCATTTAGATATAAGCTTACATTTTTAATTATATAAAATTTTAATATTTTCCCATTTATGTAACATTTCGAATCATATAAAATTTTCTTATTTTTTCTATTTAGATATAAGCTTAATATTTTAATTATATAAAATTCTAACATTTTTCTATTTAGATGTAACATTTTGAATCATGTAAAATTTTCATATTTTCTCTATTTAGATATAAACATAACAATTTTGAATTATATAATATTTTAATATTTTCCTGTTTTAGAGATAGCAAAACATTATGTAACATTTAAATACCTTTCTATTTGCTTTTACTTTGTAAAATTTATTCTCATTTTCAATTTTTATTAGATTATAGTTTTAGCCATATTGTGAAATTGATGTCTAAATACGGTAAATACGGTAACAAACTATAATCTTCATATGGGGGAAGGTGTCGCGCCAATTTTTGAAAATATATTCGCAACTCTGTGCCTATGACGTAGGGCAACACACAAAAACCCGAAGACTTCCGACGACTTGCGATGCCCTTCGAAGCGATCGAGGACGATGCGAATTTCGGGCTCTTTGCACTGCAGGCGTCTTGAAGATCACACGTCAGAATTAAACTCATATAATCTACGTTTACAAAGTAACTGATATCATTAAATCAAATTCAACATTCTTGTTATATAGTTGTTGGTGTTTCCTTTATACTTCTAAACTTCCTCAGTGGTAATATTTAATAAATATACGCGTTTTCACGCTGATTGGCACAACAGTATTCATTTATAATATTAGTGTCGGCTAATTTATTTCAAAAGGAAAAATACTCATTAATTAGAAAATAGTATCGTTTTGTGACGAAAGTATTCATTTATAAATTTAGTATCGGCTAATTTATTTCAAAAGAAAAAATACTCAATAATTAAATAACAGTATCGTTTTGTGACGAAAGTATTCATTTATGAATTTAGTATCGGCTAATTTATTTCAAAAGGAAAAATACTCAATAATTAGAAAATAGTATCGTCTTGTGACGAAAGTATTCATTTATGAATTTAGCATTGGCTAATTTATTTCAAAAGGAAAAATACTCAATAATTAGAAAATAGTATCGTTTTATGACGAAAGTATTCATTTATGAATTTAGTATCGGCTAATTTATTTCAGAAGAAAAAATACTCAATAATTAAATAATAGTATCGTTTTGTGACGAAAGTATTCATTTATGAATTTAGTATCGGCTAATTTATTTCAAAAGAAAAAATACTCAATAATTAAATAACAGTATCGTTTTGTGACGAAAGTATTCATTTATGAATTTAGTATCGGCTAATTTATTTTAAAAGGAAAAATACTTAATAATTAGAAAATAGTATCGTTTTGTGACGAAAGTATTCATTTATGAATTTAGTATTGGCTAATTTATTTCAAAAGAAAAAATACTCAATAATTAAATAACAGTATCGTTTTATGACAAAAGAATTCATTTATAATATTAGTGTCGGCTAATTTATTTCAGAAGGAAAAATACTCATTAATTAGAAAATAGTATCGTTTTGTGACGAAAGTATTCATTTATGAATTTAGTATCGGCTAATTTATTTCAAAAGAAAAAATACTCAATAATTAAATAACAGTATCGTTTTGTGACGAAAGTATTCATTTATGAATTTAGTATCGGCTAATTTATTTCAAAAGTAAAATACTCAATAATTAGAAAATAGTATCGTTTCGTGACGAAAGTATTCATTTATGAATTTATAATCGGCTAATTTATTTCAAAAGAAAAAATACTCAATAATTAAATAAAACAGTATCATGTTGTGACAAAAGTATTCATTTATAATATTAGTGTCGGCTAATTTATTTCAAAAGGAAAAATACTCATTAATTAGAAAATAGTATCGTTTTGTGACGAAAGTATTCATTTATGAATTTAGTATCGGCTAATTTATTTCAAAAGGAAAAATACTCAATAATTAGAAAATAGTATCGTTTTGTGACAACAGTATACATTTATGAATTTAGTATCGGCTAATTTATTTCAAATGGAAAAATATTCAATAATTAAATAATAGTATTGTTTTGTGACGAAAGTATTCATTTACGCCGCGGCAATTTCGCAGACAAGATTTTTCCATAAAATATACAAAACTTATTATCGTTGATAAACATATGTTCTCGGAAGTAACAGAAATTATATTATGGACATACAGTAATCTTGAACTCTAATTCTTTTATTTATTGTTAATCAGTGGCTTTGAACTGAGGACATACGAGGTCTGTTCAAAAAGTACCCGGAATTACTAATAATTAAATTTCGCGGGTCTGGAGTGTCTGATTGTCAAAATTTTTTTTTTATTGTGTTGGTATACATGCCCCTAAAGTATGATGAAATTTTCAGCTATATTCACTGTTTACTTTGTCTGTGGTAGTCGCTAAAGGTTCGACGTGTTTTTCTGAGCTCGGCGATTTTTACAATGGAAGAATTGAAAAGTCAAAGAATTTGTATTAAAGGGTATGGGCGTGTTTTCATACAGAATTGGCCCCACCCTGGTATTTAAATTATTTTGATGCCATTTTATAGGTATTTTCGAGAAAATTTGATATACCAAATTTCAAATCCGTAGCTCATCATTTGGCCGAGATATCAGTGAAAACATGTGAAAGTGGCCCCTTTTTTCAAACTCACTTTTTGTCGGAAATATGAGAGATATCGAAAAACTGTTTACGTCATTCTATTTGTACTGATCTTGTCGATATTATTTATAATGAATAATGTTAAAAAATTGTCATTTACTGGATGAAAAGTTGAAAATAAGTTTTCATTTGAAATTTTCGACCAGTACGGTTAATTTGACTACTTTCTAAATAGCATCATTTTAAAGCCTGTATATTTTACTTTTATTATCCAAAATTATATTTAAATCAAAGTGGAACTTTTTATAAAAAGTTGAAAAAACCGAAGGTAATACACGCGGAACCCGTAGAATATCCGTGTAAGTAGCGTCTCTCAATAGCAAACCAGTGCACATTGCGCTTGGCGCGCATCGGAACATATTCTATATAAAGGTAATACTTATTTAACAAATAAAACTAGATATATACAATCATGTCTTTTATATTCATATATTTATGTATATAATTATTGTGGTTATATATTTATATACAATGTTTTTTTGTTTTGAAATTATACCTAAAACTTTATTTGTTTTTTATATTTTATATTTTATATTGTTACTGTATATTATTTTATAACGATAGAAATACATAAATAAATAGTCACTATATTTACCATAGTAATATGGAAGTTAAGTTACGAAGTTATTAAGACACTTTTAATCGTAGTCGCTATCATTGTTAATAGAAACTGTAGTTCTTTCTGTTATAAATATTATGTCTTTTATATTTATATTTTGTGTATACAAAATAATGATGCATTCAACCATTCAATCACAATAAAAACTAAATATACAATTATTCTTTGAATAACAATTGGAATATTGAGATAAAAATACGTTCTTTACTCTGTCATATCTTTATCGATACTGCAATAATACAAAGATAGAAGAATATAATATAAAAAATTATTAATAATTTGAAATGCTCTAGCTTTGTTACTTAATTTTATTTTTAAAAATGCATCAGTTCGTGTTTAAGCTGCTTCCAGTATAGTTACTTCAAGAATTTATAATATATCGGAAAATATAATGTTTTGGTAATTACTATCATAGATTTCACAGTTATTTTATTTTAGTTGTTTGCTTTTTTGTATTCTGTGTGAAATCTGTATTTAGATTTTTTCTGATTCAAATCCATTGTTATTTTAGTGAGAGCTTTGATGGTTTAGTGGGTATTTTAGTAATTTCATAATTATAAACTTAATAGAAACAATAATGCCGGAAAATTGCAAAATCTGCAATAAACAAGTGTTTAAAAAGTTTCTATTAACAATGTTAATAACAAGTTAAACAGTTTCTATTAACAATGATAGCGACTACGATTAAAAGTGTCTTAATAACTTCGTAACTTAACTTCCATATTACTATGGTAAATATAGTGACTATTTATTTATGTATTTCTATCGTTATAAAATAATATACAGTAACAATATAAAATATAAAATATAAAAACAAATAAAGTTTTAGGTATAATTTCAAAACAAAAAAACATTGTATATAAATATATAACCACAATAATTATATACATAAATATATGAATATAAAAGACATGATTGTATATATCTAGTTTTATTTGTTAAATAAGTATTACCTTTATATAGAATATGTTCCGATGCGCGCCAAGCGCAATGTGCACTGGTTTGCTATTGAGAGACGCTACTTACACGGATATTCTACGGGTTCCGCGTGTATTACCTTCGGTTTTTTCAACTTTTTATAAAAAGTTCCACTTTGATTTAAATATAATTTTGGATAATAAAAGTAAAATATACAGGCTTTAAAATGATGCTATTTAGAAAGTAGTCAAATTAACCGTACTGGTCGAAAATTTCATTATAAATAATATAGACAAGATCAGTACAAATAGAATGACGTAAACAGTTTTTCGATATCTCTCATATTTCCGACAAAAAGTGAGTTTGAAAAAAGGGGCCACTTTCACATGTTTTCACTGATATCTCGGCCAAATGATGAGCTACGGATTTGAAATTTGGTATATCGAATTTTCTCGAAAATACCTATAAAATGGCATCAAAATAATTTAAATACCAGGGTGGGGCCAATTCTGTATGGAAACACGCCCAGACCCTTTTGCGTAAAAAATGAAATAAAGTGTTGCAAAGTGCAAAAATTCACCAGATATGGCTCCGTGTGACTTTTTCCTATTCCCAAAGTTGAAGAGACCCATGAAAGGACGGCGGTTTTCCTCGATTGAAGAAAATCGCTGAGAGTGCTCAAGGACATATCAAAAAGTGAATATCAAGGGTGCTTCGAAAATTGAAAAAAACGCTGGCATAAGTGTATTATATCTGGGGGGGACTACTTTGAAGGGGACCACATTAATGTAGACGAATAAATAAATATTTTTTTGAAAAAACGAAAATTACGAAAACTTTTTGAACAGACCATGTACATATTCTTTAACAAAAACCATATCGCACTCGACTTAATGCCTGTTTCGTTTGTTATCTATGAAGAGCGGAGAATGAGTGGTGTTCATAAAATGCGTTCGAACTTTTGGTGGGGTCAAAAAATATAGCAGATACTTTTTGAGTAGAATCGGCGCAAAATATCGATACCGCCAAAAGAATCGGCCCGAAGTATCGATTCCAAAAGTACTCAGGATCGAAGTCAAAGTATTGATACTTACTCAGTATCGATACTATCGTTCTAACACTAGTTGCGATTAGCCTGTAGTGAAGAAATAGTGTTTATTATTATCTGAAATGGATTGCGATAAAATTTACACTATTGTACAATTCGTAGATAAACGAAAAAAAAGGTAGATCCTTCACCATCGTCATGGTTATTTCACGAAGAAGGTCAAGATTTTACATATTTTCCTAAACCATTCGAATACAAGAAAATGCGTAAATGGCTCGAGAATTTAAAAAAATTGTGGGTTACGCAAGTAAGTATTTACTTATTTTTTTAAATATTTGTTTTTAATGTGACTACGATGTATAGTTTTTAAATATATTTCCAAAAAATGAATATTGTTCAACTCTGAAAGTAGAGTGTACCAATGACAAAATGAGTGTTTCCAACAATGTAGTTGAAATATTTGATGAGAGCTATATTCAAAAAGCTTTCCAAAATATACCAACTATGGTCAAAAAAGGTAACTATAATCGAGTATTATTATTTAATTATTTTGTACTTACATGATTCCAACTAAATTCCAGAGACATATATTATACTATTCCGAATACTACGAATTCATCGGACATAACTGATAATACAGGTAAATTAAAAATATTGCCTTTAGTGAAGAAAGTGTGCTAATTATTTGGATAAAATTTACATGAATGTGCAATTCGTAGATGAACGAGAAAAAAAAGTAGATCTTGTACCATCCTCGTCGTGGTTATTCCACGAAGAAGGTCAAGATTTTACATATTTTCCTAAACCAATCGAATACAAGAAAATGCGTGAATGGCTCGAGAATTTAAAAAGTCCATCCAAAAATTGGAAACACTATCGAGTTATTATTGTGGTTTATGCAAGTAAGTACTTACCTATTTGTTAAAATAATTGTTTTTAATATGGCTTCGGTGTATAGTAAATTTAAATATATTTAAAAAAAAATTGAAATAAGGACGACGCCGAGTACGTAAATATTGTTCCACTCTGAAAGTACAGTGTGCCGACGATAAAATAAGTGTTCCGACAATATAGTTGAAATATTTGACGAGAACTATATTTAAAAAGCTTCCTAAAATATACCAACAATGGGCAAAATAGATACCTATAATCGAGTATTATTTATTAATTTGGTAACTACATGATTCTATATAAATTACAGAGACAAATACTATTACGAATATTACAAGTTCATCGGACACAAATGATGAAATAAGTAAATAAGAAATATTGCTTAACAATTCTATTCATATCGCATTATATTCATTTGTTTGTAGATAAAATAGAAAAATATATAGATAAGAAGATGAAACAATTCTACAAAAAGCTTGAGAATAAAGCTCGATAGGATGCCAATTAAAACGTATGAGGAATTCTTAGCTTTTGAAGATATTATTACAGAGGATATGTTTAAAATTACTTTGATAAATTATATTATTTGCGAACAAAATTATATTATAATTTTCATTTAAGGTATCATTGTTCAAATGCAAGATTAAGAAGGAAATCAATTTATAGGCAGCTATTAAAATTATAATGACCACTGTAGTCACAAAATATGTAGAAATTTTATTTTCAGGGTCCGAAAGAATGCTAAACGGTATTGGCAAAAAAATATAATCAAACAAATATATATTTGTAGCCAGCAAAATACTCCAAGAGCATCTAGACTCAATTGAACTTTGGCCCAAAAAATGGAGAGTAAAAATTAATGAAAGCAAGTCGTGCCATATAACCTTCACGCTGAAAAAAAGGTAAATGTCCTCCTGTCAGCATGAATAACAAGGCTATACCAGAGGTCTCCAACATCAAATACTTCGGTATTCATTTGGACCATAAACTAAACTGGATACAACATATAAACCAAAAAATAAAAGAGCCACCAAGCAAAGTCGGGTCACTGTATTGGTTAATACAACATCACTCGAAGCGATCACTGTACAAGAACTATATACGAACCTATATGGACCTATGGATTCGAGCTCTGGGGATGCGGCAGCAAAACCAGGATCAAGGCCTTACAGAGACAACAATCTAAAATTTTAAGACTTATCACAAGCGCGCCTTGGTATGTATCTAACGAAATCCTGCATAATGACCTCCATATGGAAACAGTACAAGAAGTGGTCAGTAAAAGAAGCATATACCACTTTGCCCGGCTACATAACCACGTAAACTCCATCATACAACCGCTGCTGTTGGACTCTCGACCCAGAAGACTCAAGAAGAAACAACCAGTAGATCTTCTCTAAGTGACTAGTAATCCACATTGGAGGGTTATCTACCATCTTCTCTTCAATGTTAATGTACATTATGAAGTTAAGACAACTTTAAACAGATTTGGAGGAACTTATTTCGAGGCTGGACACAAAAATAAATCTAAAATTTGAGCAGCTGAATGCCACCATCGACAGCAAGCTCCAAGCTGTAATGAACGGCATTAGTAAACAGTGCTGCCAGTGTAAAAAGGCGAATGATTTGCCTGATTATACACTGGCAGTTTATAATAAATTTCCTGTTCGGACAGAGGCAGAACTGCTAGATGTGGAGCAGCTATTGACAGATGCGTCAATAGCAGAAAAATTGGTAAATATGATATGTTTCTGAATGGATAAAATGGACAAATCAATTACATATACTGTATCATTTTAGAAAGCACGCCTAGGACGAGTTGGTGGCGTAGATTGTAAAAGCGCTACCATATCCCTTTTAAAAAAAGTATTTAAGGATGTGGTAGCGAAGGAGTATAGCTGGGTTGGTGGCAAAGCCGAAAAGAATTTTTCGGCTCTCCTGATAGTAAAAATGATTATAGGTATTAATTAATGCATTAAATGACTTACTTTAAACTATTTATTATTTAAACAAATAATTGAACCAATAATGTTTTCAGATATTGTATCTGAACAACAGCGTGTGACGCAGAGCCAAGTGGAGCAGTGTGCCAAAGGATGGCTGCGTCATGCTCATGACAGATTTGTTCGGAGTGCTCCGTAAGTTGAAATATATTCCAGATATTTCCAAAATGTCAATTAACATTTTTCATTATATAAAATAAACATGTAAAACTATAGTTTATAATAATTCAAAATTTGTTCTTCTCAGTGCTTTAGAAGGTGATGTTGAACCGAATGTCAATAATGATAATAATAATGAAAATAATTAAAATAAAAAATAAAATAATTAGTTTAAATTTAATAATACTAGATAATAAGATAATGATAAGTTTTAGTATAATGATTACCAATAATTTAGTTAAGTTAGTTTAATTTAGTTATATTTAGTAGTAGTGTAAATAAAATACCATTTAATAAATATGTTACATATGGAATTGCAGTTTTAGTTCATTCAATATTTATTACTATATGGATTATTTATTACAAATACGCACGGAAAGTATGCAACCATTATTGCACAATATACCGCCATTTTAACCCATCGCAATACCATTCCAGCCTCATAGTATACCCGTATTGAACCCGTCGGGTTGACCATGGGTCAAACCAGGGCTCTGACATATGTGTCGCCATGGGTTCACCTATGTTCATATATGGTACCAGTGGGTTGACCATAGGTTAACCCCACAGCCCATTGTGACGACCATAGGTTGACCATATGTCAACCATGTGCTGCGTGGGGATACTAAGTCATTTGTGAACTATTATAAAAAAAAGCTTACTACAACTACTTGGTTTTACTGTTATTGGAAAGAATTAGGAATTAAAACCAATATGTATTTTGAAAGTTTTTACAAATGAATGAAAAGTAGAGTTTTGAAAAGAAAGTACTCTTGATTTGGATGTTCTTATCAGAAGGTCTAAAGATGAAATCGAACGTTACTATCAAAGCAATAGAGAAATATAAAAACAAGCCACATCAATATTGTCTAATCTATTATAGAAATCAGTTCCGATGCACAATAGATTGCATAACCAACGAGTGATGCCTTGGCACCATATGTAATTATTAAGAAAAACAAACATGCAATAGTTCTTGCAATATAAACCATTTACGATTTGTTTTCATACGTAACAGGCACTTGTACAGACTATTTCATTAAATCGAGCACATCCACACCTGTTGGCATTATAAGCATCATGTACTCAAAAAAACATTTGCTAATAACTAATTTTTCATTTATTTGTGTGATGCAAATGGGTTAATTATGAACTGTTGGAAAAGGATATGGTACAAAAATTGAATTTCATTAATCGACTACTGTCAACATGTGCCTCAAAATGTTTCGTAGAACATGGCATATGTAATCGTACTAATCAGGATTATATCCATCGCAAAAAAAAACATGGATGTACTTACTTGTCAAGATCGTTCTCTCAAGTCACCTCATATAGCACTCGAATATAAGATGATTCAGTGAAACATTCACACAGCCCTCCATAATGTTCAACAGTATTTTTTCACCTCCATCTGAAATTACAAAATATTATAATAATTTATATATAGTAATTATTACTTTAATCATGTAAGTAATATTATTTCATCGAAGCATCTCAAAAAAGAGAGAAAATAATTAAATGAATAAAAATGAAAATAAAAATAACATCTGCATCAACCATAACCTTTTTCTGAAATTGATACGATATCGATAAACAATTAATCATCATAAATAGGTCGAACATTTATTTTAAAATTAAATCAATAGCGTATTTTAAAACATTAAACATAAAGAAACACGAGCGTTATTAACGATTATTTCACATATAAAATCAAAGCCAATGCAGAATAGAATGCTGTCAAATGTTTTGCTATTTTCGCGTGTTAAATTACCAAGAAAATTATCAATCAATTAAAATACAAACAAAATACCTGCAAATAATTATATCGCCCAATTGGATCAATCATCGTCCACTAAAGCACTGAATTTAAACAAAATCGAACTAAACATCAAAACTAATGCGAAGCACAGATTGAACTCTATTTAACACAATTAAAATCACTATTTTAGCTGCTTTCTCTGTACTCTATCCATACTATTGCATTTAGATTCGCTGAATCACTTTCCTGCTTCACAAATTGCAATAAACGCATGACGCACGACACACGTGACTTGTGACTTGAGCTAACAATAAGCACGACCACAGAGTAATATGAATAGATGCACTCACTAAAAGAGACGCAGGTCGGCCAACGGAGGCGAAATGTCAACGGCGCCAAATTCAACTTCATCTTATACCTGATATTGTTATGAATAAGAAATTATAATGTTACACGTATCACATGCATTTTATATAACAATAATTTTAAATTGTTGTCATTAATATGAAAATAAAAAATTACGGATGTTACAGTGGTATACAGAGTACTTTATGATGGAATATTTCGTAAAAAATAGAAAATTATTTGAAAAGTTTGAACAATTTGTAAATATTGTAATACTGTTAATATTATTAAAAATTTTATTCTTTGTTATTGTAAATAATATTTAATTGTAATGTTACAAGCATCATGTAAATTTAATGTAGATTTAATTAAATTATTTATAAAAATAAAAGGTTACAGGTGCTCTTCTTTATTAACTAGGGCAAGTTATAGTAAACGCAAAAAATCGAAAATGAAAATTTTTATATATTTTCAAGTTTCAAAGGTTTCTGAACATTTTGGCATACCTTAGAAAAAATGGATGTATGTGTGTGTGTGTGTGTGCGGATAAAAATTTTCGTCCACGATTTGGAAACACGGATCAACCGATTTGAATAATTCAAAACACATCCGATTCATATTGATAAGGAGACGATTCATATTGATAAGGCTGATTAGTTTTTGGCATAGGCAGGTCTAGCCGTTTCGAAGAAACGGGGCAAAAAGTGCCACAAACGGTAACTCAGTTTTTAAGAGAACGGAGGGTCCGATTTGAATAATTCAAAAAAGATTTGAATGAGAAGAAATCGAATGTCAGCAAGACCAAGATTCCAGCAAAATCTCAAATGAACAGGTTAGTGCTGCAGTAGCAACGGCGCTAAAGAAACTGGAAGAGCGGCAAATTAAAACGTTCCGCAATGACGTGGCCTCTAATGCTTTACCACCTAACGCTGAGACACTAAGAATGTAACAGATGAACCAAATTTAATCTTGGTCTTTGGCGAAAGAAAGCGACAAAGCGAAAGGCCACAACTATCGAAGGCACAAATGCAAATGCCTTGATAAAAGATGTGGTGAAGCAAGCACATCTGCATGTGTTTCGACTCGCGCCAGAAACAACAGAAAAACAACTAAAAAATTACCTGCGGGATAAAAATTTCGAAAATGTAATATGAGAAAAAATTGCATCGAAACATCCAAAAGTATATTCATCATTCAATGTATCAGTTCTGGATACAGAATTAGAAAAAATTAAATCGCCGGAAATATGGCCTCAAGAAGTATGCGCGGATCGTTTTTTATTGAGACTCCAAAAGCAGCCAAGCAACGGCAAGTAGATAATATAAATATACTTTGTCTGAACATTCAATGTTTATCAAATAAATCAGCTGTTTTTAACTTCCCGTAGGGTAAGTTGTAGTAATCGCAAAAAAATCGAAAATGAAAATTTTTATATATCTTTACGTTTCAGAGGTTTCTGAATATTTTGGCATACGTTAGAAAAAATGGATCTATGTGTGTGTGTGTGTGTGTGTGTGTGTGTTCCGTACCAATGTTTACCCGTTAGACAGCGACGCGGCGCTTACGCGCTTTATATTTTGTCTCTATGCAATTAATGCAGTACGATTGCTTTGAAAAAAAGTTCAGATCTTCCAAAATGTGTCAAAATAAAATATTTTTTTTTTTTTTAATTTTTTTTTTCAAAAAAAAGTCATTTTTTGTCCATAAATTGGTAAAGTTTCTCAAAAATCTTATTTTTCGAAGTAAATTTTTTTGTTAATCTAGTTAAATTGGTAGTTCTTGTTAAATCGTTTTTAAAAAAATAATAATTTTTGGTACGGGAAGTTCAGGCAATTTGCCTTAAGGCGCGATGCCTTAATTGCCTTAAGACAGAATTCCACTTACAGCTAGTTTTAAATAATATTGGCCTACTTTGTCTGACAGAACTCTGGTTAAATGACAAACAAGCGGAATTATTTAATATTCGTGACATTTGGCTGATTAACAGTTATTGCCGCAGTGAACACATACATGGCGAAGTTGCAATATTTTGCCAAAATCACCTTGACTGCGCAGAATTGAATGACATTGCAGTGCAATATGCTGAGCTTGCAAGCGATGTAGCGGCGTGTTATTGAAAACAAACAAAAACAATTATTATTGTTATTTACAGGTCGCTAAATTCGACTTTGAATTCAAATCTGAAGAAATTAACGCTCATATTTAACAAATTTGACTCAAAAACTAATATCATCATATGCGGTAACCTGAATGTGGATTTTTTAGTAGATTCTAATGATAAAAATGCGCTAATTAATTATGCTTCAACTTTCGGACTGGAACATAGATTGATGAAACCAACCCATGTCAACGTGAACTCTAAAACTTGTATGAATAATACTTTTACAAACTTACAATCAGACCAATTCACAATTGATACTTTATCATGTTCTTTATCCGACCATGAAGCATATTCATTGATCATGAATATCAAAATTTCTTCTACCAACGCAAACTTTCGCATATTAAGGAAAATCAATGAAATTAATATAGAAAATTTCAAAACGAAACTATCTCAAGTTAATTGGAACTGCCTGAATCAGAGTGATAATAGCAATAAAAAAATCAATATTTTTCTTAATATTTTCGAACAGATAGCAAACAACGCGTTTCCTTAAAAACGCATATTGATAAACAAGAACAAAATCTCGGCGCAGTCAGACAATCTACGATATCTTATATATAATCCCGTGGATTTTCTGTATGATGCTTTTAAACAGTCACAACTTGATCTGGAAGAATCTTTTGAACATTATAAAAGACTATATAACAATAAGATGGAAATTGAACGTCAATAAAGAAATGTAACGAATAAAGTTAAATCAGATAATAAACAAGAAACTAGATGGAAAATAATAAAACAAGAAACAGGCCAAAAATATTCAAATGATATTGGAATTGGAACGCTAGCAGCAAAGGAATTTAACTATTTTTTTAGGAATGTAGCTGTGTCAATCAAACTGAGAACTTGCTCGGCACAGCGACTAGGCCTGAAACTTATTTAGCTAAGGTACATGTCAATGGGCGTAGTATTTTCCTGGAGCCAACATCTCTAGAGAAATTGTTACAGCGATTAAACGGAAGAAACGTAAGACATCACTTGATGATTTTGGATTAAACGCCTAAATGATCAAACCAGTAGCCGAGTATATAGCTTCGTTGCTCTGTGAAATCGTGAACGTGTATTCGCTACAGGAGAGTTTTCAGATAAAATGAAGCAGGCGGGGATCATTCCACTGTATAAATCCGGAGACCGCCAAGATGCATCCAATTATCGGCCAATCACCATACTGCTCGAGTTTTCTAAATTACAAGAATACAAAATTTCTTTGAAGCCAATAACTATTCAAGCAATATTCAATTTGGGTTTAGAAAGGGGTTGAATACGTTCGATGCCATAGTGGACTTTTTGAATTTTATACAGGATTCTTTAAACAATCATGAACATTGCGGTGTGCTGTTCTGTGACCTCGGTAAAGCATTCGATTGCGTACCGCAAAATATACTTCTCAAAAAACTTGAATATTACGGAGTCAGAGGTATCGCACTGACCCTGATGCAATCCTACTTCACAAATCGTCAACAATTCGTCGACTGGCAATATAAACTTAGTATTGAAGTACCAGATATTGAAATTGTTCAAGGCAGTATTTTAAGTTCGTTACTATTCAACCCAGTTTGCAGATGATACGGAACTGACAGTTGCAAGCAAAGACATAAAAGTTATGAATGAAAAAATTCAAAATGCTTAAAAACAGGTTGAAAAGTGGTCCTCGCTATAAAATTATACTAACTATTTGTATCTCTATTAATACTTACAATATCAAGCGCCGCCGGTTCTGGGACGTTTACATATCTTCCTCTATTACCTCGATGAAACTATTCGGCCCGATATAATTGCCAGAAATATGGATATCAAAATCTAGGTAGTGCATTTATCCTCCTTAGTGGGTTGGGATGCTTAGGACCTAAGTAACGGTGTGGCGGTAGTGAATAGAATCCAGGGTTCAAGGGTGCTAATAAATTATCTGGAAATTAAATGGTATTTAAGAAGGAAACCTGGTAATATCATGATGTGTAATAAACACCTACCAAATACAATTCAATCTACTATCCTGGGTAGTGGAATACTTGCCAAAGTAGAAGAATTTGTAACAGGTACGAGTTCCAGGCCACATCTTCTTTAATCGGTACGCATAATAATCCTTTGAGCTAACGTTCTTGTTTGTTTCGGATCCTGTAATATTTGTTCATGAAAATTAATTTAAATTTATTACGTTCAATAATTTAATTTAATTGAATTATAATTTAATTTAATTTAATTTATTCAATAATTTAATATTCACATGAACGATTTTTGTCATCAATGAACGAGATTAGAATGAAGATTATTATTTCTTCTACAAATCACAATTTCTCGTGCAACTTTCAACCATAAATCATGATTCCAGCAACATCATCAACAACGGGTGCGTTGAAACTAAAAATATGCTCTCCAGCTGGTGTTTTATCAGGATTAATGACGATAGCGTGATTATCGCTTTGTAATTGGTGCATATGTGATTTGAATCTCAGAGCATAACAATGCGGCCATTCCTTGTCCATAGCACCAATTACCAATTTGAAAATTATAATATTCAATATCGGACTTATACTGGAACAATTGAATAGAATAATGCTAGACGCAGGAATGAATCATATATAAATGCTCGATGTACCTGTTGTCGTTGTTGATCATTTGTTCTGCGTCTATTGCATAGACATTACACTACATGGACTGCCTATTGATCAAATGTCATATGCTACATGTTACGAGCCTAACATAGGCCTTATTGGCAATTTTAACAGGTGGATTCGATTTTATGTACATTTATTTCACATGGAAAATACAAGTAATATCATTTCTTACAAAATTATCAGCCATCACAATTGCCATTATATTATTGAAATAAAACTGTCATAGATAATATTTGAATTAAATTAACTATTATGATAAATATTATTAATATCATTTCTTACAAAGTTATCAGCAATCACAATTGCCATAATATTATTAAAATAAAACATATGGCATATGACTGAATGTAATCACACCTTACTTTTATTAGAAATATATGTTCATCGATAGTAGTATATGGTCTTTTACAACAATTTTGATTTTAGTCAATGTACTTGAACCAACCTTTGGAATTCGTGAAGACTTGTAAACTCAAAGAAGACAGTTTGCAATCCCCCAATGTCTTCTGCATTTACATTTTCAGCAAACTACAATGCTTGTTCTATCTATAAACATTTACTACAAAATAAATCTAGAAATAATTCATACAAGTCTTCTATAAATATCAAGACTGCAGCCGCTCCACGACGATTTGGTAGACTGACAAACACGGAGCACATGTCATATTCTCAAGCCATAAAATCCAATAGAAGCAAAAACTCAAATATAGTAAATAGTAATTCTGCTAATAATGACCATTATCAATTCTTCACAGCATTTAAAAACATGTTTCAACATCTTATGCAACCGAATTCTATGATTATATATATGTTATCTACCCGTATCAAAAAATCAAATAGTTTTATAGTTAAATTTATAAATCTAGGACTATGGAACTCCAACGGGTTCATGCAGCATGAACACAAAGTAATATTATACCTCAATGAAAACAAAATAAACGTTTTTCTGTTATGTGTAATTCAAATTATCGTGTCTATCATACTACTCATCCAGATTGCACAGCTTACGGAAGAATAGCTGTTTTAATTAAATTTAATAATATATATCACTATAAACTTGAAAAATATAATAAAGATTACTTACAAGCAACATCAATCACAGTACAAAGGTCATCTTTTGCAATAGCAATTTTTGGCGTATATTGTCCACCACAATTACTAATATACAATTTCCTGAATTCTTTGAATCTCTTGGAAATAAGTTTATAGTTGGTGGAGATTTCAACAGTAAGCACACATTTTGGAGATCAAGACTGATTAATACAAAAGGAAGAAAACTATATGAAGTTATTGTCCAACAAAAGTATGGCACTCTTTCCACGGGCACTCCGACTTACTGGCCAACTGACCCAATGAAAAAGCCCGATTTATTGGATTTCTTCATAATGAAGGGCTCAAACTCAAGGTACACAGATGTTCATTCAAGCTACAATCTCTCTTCAGATCACTTACCTATAATTACTACTATCTGTTCTTTAATTATCAATGTTTGTAATCCTTATAGACTTCATTCGAGGAAAACAAACTGGGAACTATACCGCGGCAAAACGAAAAACAATACTAATCTCAAAATTAGTCTTAAAAACTCATCGGAAGTTGACTGTGACAAATTTAATAAAACCCTTCATGATGCAGCTGTAGCTGCCACTCCAGAAACAACAGTTCAGCAGGATCAACCTCTGTCTTTTGAAATTAAAAATTTAATCTCAGATAAAAGAAAAGCAAATGGCAGTCAACTCAGTTTCCATCGGATAAGAACACATACAATAACTTAAGCAATAAACTAAAATCCAGGTTTGAAGAATACCACAATGGCCATACGAGATTGCTTGAAATACCGTACATTGGTTGCGTTACTAATGTACCACTTGATTATATGCATTTAAGAGCAATGTAGAGGAGCAATGAATTTGCTAGGAAGCCTCGATCATTGATATATGTGAAATCGTGTAAAGCTACAGAATTAAGACAATTATTATTGTATTGTGGGCCAGTAGTTTTGAAATCTTATATTTCGAATGACTTTTATAAAAAAATTCTTACTTTACATATTGCTATTAAAATTTGAAGTAGCAAAACGTTATTAATTGATCTTTTAGATTATGCTGAGCAGCTACATCATTATTTTGTTGAAAGTTTTAAGGTTTTATATGGAGATCATAATGTAAGTCATAACATACATAATATATTATACTTAGCTTAGATTCATTTAGTGCCTTTAAATTTGAAAATTACATGCAGGTCTTGAAAAATACATACGGAAGTCAGAGAAACCATTCCAGCAAAATTATAAAAGATACTTTGAGTCAAAAGAATATTTTATAGCGAAAGATGTAAAGTCTGAAGCCATGCCCAGAGTTTGTGACAAGTCTATGCTATCTAATCCTCAGTATAAGTATAGTATTATAGTATATCCTCAGCGTTGTTGTCAGATGTTACATTCAATGTTAATAATAAAAAGGTCCGTTCATTTTGCGCTTTACGTAATGGTAAAATTGTCAATATAATTAATGTGGCTTTCTGTTCAAAACAGAATCAATTTGCAATAATAGGTGAAGAATTTAAAGTGAAAGAAGATTTGTAAGAGCATCCATGCAAATCTAATTGAGGAATATATGATGAGTGAAACATCAGATTTATTAACATGACCCATAACTGAAATTATTCACAAATATGTTGTATTTCCTCTTAATACAGATGTTGGGAAGTATGCAAGAATTCCAATGGAGTGATTCATATACATTATCATATTTTTATAAAACTATTTTTTGAGGCAGTTATCAGTCATAATAAAAACATCTTTTTTATAGATGATTAATAATACCAAATACTATGCTTAAAAGAATAATAATAAATAGTAATGAATAATGTTTTCATTCTATTTGCAATTTCAACGAAATAACAAAATTTTTAACTGCGAGCATGAGACTTGGGTTGCATATTTTTTAATTTAATTTATTTTTATAATAAGAAACTACTAATGTATTTCAATATAACTTCGAAAACTTTACTTTAAACTTAGGCCTAACATGTATGTAGTATACCTAAAATGAGGTGTGAAGTTTGCTGCATTATATGTCAGAAGTGTTTCACTTTTGCTGCATGCTCAATGGGATTTTATCGTTATTATGTTTTATTTTGTGATTAATCTGCTTCATACTCTAGTTTATCCATTCCTTTTCCGGTGTGTTTTTGGTTCTTTTCTTTTTCTGTTATTTTGTGAATTATGTATGTTTTTTAGCATATGTTTTATTTTAATCGTGCGTTTGCCATAATTATTAAAATAATTATTTGTTTCGTTAGTGGTTTTATTACTTTTTGCATTCTATATAGGTTAAGGTTAAGGTTAAGGAATAAGTTAAGGTATTTTTATTACCGATTACTTTATATATCATCAACATTTTTCACTGTTTAGATAGGTTTAGAAGTAGGTATTATTGCAGATTTTTATTATTATTTATATAAGAGATATGTTTTTATAGGTTACACCTTAGGTTACATTAGATTTGCTTAGATTACATATTTGATAGATTTTCATAGGTTTTTAGTTACTTTCTTTATTATATTCTATTTTCTACATAAGTTTTATTCTAATAATAGGTTACTTTGGGTTAGGTTTACATCAATTATTTTTTTAATAATACATTACGTTAGCTTAGGTTATTTTTTCATTCAGCATGAAAGAGAAAAATGCTCCAAAACTTTTTCCTGTAGTAGTTCGCTTTCCCGCCACAGATTAATACATGGGAAACAGCCAAAACAGTTTTACAGAAATTTTCAATGTACATTTTGCCCAAAGATATTAAATACTCCTTTTTCTTTGCAAAGGCACATTAAAACCTTTCATTGATCATTTCCAAATATTTCTTTACAAGACTCCAATATCCACCGCACATTTTACAATAATTTTAGAATTAATCCTGAAACATCTCTTGCACTTCATTCTTATGCTTTGCCTTATTCTCTAATTCCTTCCACAGACATTCTATCAAATGCTCTTCCTTCGTCACCAATTCCTCCCACATCATTTCATTCATACGCTCTTCCCTCGTCACACAATCCTTCTTTACCTAATTCTTCTGTACCTATTCCTTCCTCACCTATTCCTTCTACATACGCCCACATTCTTACAAACGACCCCTACAAGACCCACACCAAAAAATATTTTATCGCTGCACTCTCGGAAGGTGTTTACAGGTATTGAAATATAAATACTATTTAAATATGTTTAATATTACATCCACAAAAATTACAATAATTGACAATTTATAGGATCTATAAGGGCTCTTCGGATTACCTGTCCCATTGAGGATTGTGGGAAGGCCTATACGCGGTACAGTTCTCTGCATAATCATATTGAGTCAGATCATCAAATTAATATTGAGCAAGAACAAAAGCTTTTTTCTTCAATTCATGGTTTGTAAACTTTTTATTATGGAGATTTTCAACACAACACACTTTTCTGTAATTACAACTTTTGCTGTAGATTTTTACAGCTGGAAAACGGAAACGGAACAGAACGATATTACCTAACATGTGAAGCACACAAAACAAAAGATGAAAGCACCATCCTGTATTTTAATTGCCATCGGTCTTACACACATCAAATATTAGAAAAAATTTCAAGGGGTACCAAAAAAATTGGACATGCTTGTCCCTCACGAATCATATGCAAGATATATAATGACGGACATGTTAAATCTGATTACTGGAAGACACATGTGGGACATGAAAATTTGACAAAATATGTGCGAATGAACCAAAATTTGATAAATAACATCAAAGGTATAGTTAAAGATTATTTAGTATCATGTATGAAATTTTTGTTAATTCTTTATTTTAAATTAAATCTTTATTATAAATTTTATTAAATCTATTTAAATTTATTAAATAAAATAAAAAGTTAAATCTTTGTTTATAATTTTTTCAGAACAAATTAAGGCTGGCGTAAATGGTGACTTCATTATAAACAACATACGTGAAGCTTGTTATAATAAAGAATTACCACTGAGAGCTTCCATGATTACAAAGAAAGATATTTGGAATATGCAAAGGAAAGTTGTACCACCTTACGATACGTTTAGAGTCAGTCTCGACAATGCAGCGGGAGAGTTAACATGTATATTTAATCACCGTTGTATTTCTAATAGTTTAAAAATCCTGAGATATAGATACTGTACAAAACGCAGTGTTTTATTCAGTAATATTAAAATTTGGAATGGTTATGTAGCGACCTGTCAACACGCATCGCATCTCAACTGGACAGATAGGCTCATCATAATGACAGCACGGAGGAAACAAAGTAGTGCAAGTGTCAGTTCGGATCTCTCTATTGTTTCTCCCGAGTCTCATTGCCAAAATTATAATTCTCAAAACTTTTCCTTTTCATTTTAAGGGGGTTGTTCTTTTTTTATTTTTCTTTGTTTCGGTTTTGAGATTTTTTGATATTATGAAAGCTAAAAACCTTAAAATTATTTTTAAAAAAAATCATCTCAATATCTATTTTTTTGACGAAGTTATAGATATATATATCTCAATACGTATGATCTTCTGAAAGCGTTTTTTTATCGTTCCGCGAGCTATTGAGCTGCCTCTTTTTCATTAAAATACTTCATGCACATGACCTTTTTAATGTGGCAGCATCTTTGAACACGATGGTGTATTTCGTACATTAAATTAAATGGTGTATTTAGTACATTATACTAAAAACTTTAAATACGTTTTCTCAAATTGACTTTTTTCAATGCGGTGCCACAAATTAAAAAAAAACTACAAGTCGGATCGATTTGCATTTTTTTTTTAATTTGTTCACCACTGCAATACCTAGTCCCCCTACCTCAAACAACTTGATAACATTACGCAACAAAATTATGCGAACCTTCTCGTCCCAAAAAAAGGCCTTTTTTGAAACTTTTTTTTAAAATAGCTGCCATTTTTTCCCTCTTGCTTTTTTTCTTTCATTTCGGTAGGGGGACTGGATTCAAACTTCTTCTTCAACGTAGTTTCGTTTTTTTTTTGTTTCAGGCGATGCGCAACGGATTTATCTGTGGCACCGCAAACGAGATCGATTTTGCAATGCCCACTTTGGCGCCCCCTGGATAAAAAATGACGGCGAAAAAAAATAAATAAAAATTTTCTTAATATTCTATGATTTTGTACTTTTTGTTTAAAAAAAACCGCATGTCTTTATGATAAATACATTTCGAGAAAAACAAAAACAAATACCTTGCATGTTTTGTAACAAAAAAAAGAACAACCCCCTTAAATAAACTAATACTAACTATGTGGGAGATTGGCAGGTCGCGTCAATTTTAGTAAGCGAGGAAAAAAAATAATAATTGACGTTGAGTTTTGTTGGATCATTTTTTTTTTGACAATGTAAAATTTTGTTCAGATAAATTTACAAAATTTATCACCGTATTAAAGAAAAAATATTTTATATTCGGTAATTTATTTGATTTCCGATAGTGGTGACCCCGACGTGATCAATGTGGTAGTTGTAATGATTATGAAAGTATAAACTCCCATCGTATAAAAATATTTAAATTTTATTCATTATAAAATATTACTGATTTCAAAATATATAATATGACAAGTCCAATTGTTTTTTCTACAAATCACAAGCCTGCTTGATTTCCCCACAACTACATTTTATAAATGATCAATATGATTACACATAGTGTTGTCAATACTAATCATACATAAAATAAACCAAATATAAAACATAATATATCGTGGAATTTATTATGTCTACAATTTGGAACATTGTCCTCTACAGTTATCGTCAGATACCGATTATTTTTATTACAGTCTGCTTCAAGATTTATTTCTGATGTTAGCCAGCCAAACCAAATATATATAATATATAAATAATATATAAACGCTCAAATAACAAAAATTACCAGTGGAAGATTTTTTGTTTAACATGCTCGTTGAACATAAAGACAAATTAACTACGAAGTGGGACCGAAATATGGCGAAAATAATCGAACGAAAGATTACTCATCGCTTTAGCGGCATAAGTTATAGTGCCTGTGTTTATTGTTCACTCTTCATTGCTGTCAAGATTTCGCTCAGGATATTTTTATATATATTTTATATATAATTATAAAAATGCAAAGAACGATAAACGATTAGTGTTGTGGATGGAATCGAGTACTTCGGACATTATGCCTTTAAAGTGTATAAGCCCAAAAGATAGGTATGTGCCATAGCAGAATTGTCATGGAAGAGAACTGAGAATTATAAAGGCGGCGAAGGAAAAGTGTTGGCTATCAGCGGTATGTATCCTCTTTTCTTCTCTGATAAAATGTAATTTAATTATTTTTTAATAGAAATATTGAATTTTAGAAGATACTGAGCATTTAAATTCGCTGACCGCAACGGTGAACGGTCGTTTGGATGTTCCTCCAAGCAAAGTTTTTGTTGAGAAAGTCATTCAACAAAATTATTAAATGCGGGAGAATAAGAAGGAACTACAGTTGGCGAGTATTATTAATAAAAAAAAATATGGACGCAAGCTTGCGAGCTGAGCCAACAATTTTTGATAATGCGTTTGACGAGGAGATAATTTGGTATGTGGAAGAAAATCCATCTGAAGTTACAGTTGAGTCTCCAGTGGATTTTCAGCAGGCGGATGAGTCTCAGGTTTTGGAGCAAGCAGATGCGTCTCAGTGCAGTGACTCAGAAATAGTGACTACTCGAGAATTCTCCGAGGAGCACATTAAGTCCTTAACAATTGCATATCCAGTAAAAGGTATAATATAATATTATAATAATAATGTTCTCTAATGGAGAGTTACTCTAAGGTGCTTATACATATTCATATTCGATTAGTTACCAAGGAAGCCTTGAAAAATCATGAGCTATGAGGAGCCGTATTGAAATATGCATTTATTTTAGGGTAATTAATAACATTATTATATTACTTGTCATCTTACAGAGTGGATTCCAATATCTAGATAAATTAGATATTATTTTTAGAAAATTAAATAATTTAAATGTGATGATTAATATTTGATAGCTATCGATTCAAAAGATTTCAAGAGTATCTAAACTATTGGTTCACATAATAAACATAATAAATACTCATCTCTTTTATATGTACAAGCAAATCATCTTTTTTTTCTATTAATATAGGTTCTCGAACACTTTTATGCACGTGGTGATAACATGGTAAATAAATAAATGAACTTAATTTGAAATAATATCTTTTGAAAGATATCACAATACCCGAGAAAACGTATTGGCAATGTTGTTCCAATAAGATATTAAAAAATAAATAAAAATTGAAACATGTTTTATTATTGGTATGTTTATATATGTGTGTGTGTGTTTATATATATATATATATATATATATATATATACAAGAATATTTCAGGATAGAAAGCAACCTTACTAAATACCTAACCTAAAATTACACCTCGATATTTTGACGTATACCTTTTTAAACGCTTGAAGTTCTTCAAGTCTAAACCTTTATACGTATACCTTTTTACGAACTTTAGGTTACTAAATCTGCTTTAATCATGTCCTAAAACCCTTGCACTTTTTTCTGGCGAAGGATTATGATTCAATGTTGTAGTCGATCGCTATGTAGGTAACATTAACAATATCACCGCCGCGTCTTTATTTGCGTAAATCGTTCAAAATAATTTGTTTGTTAAAATTCATTAGTGTTAAATCAGTTATTGTGAAAATGTGAAGTGACAGTGATGATAATTATAAACTTTCAATGAGTTTTTACGTGCCCTTATGGACATTGAAGAATGTTATGGAATCAAAGTGAGTAAGCAGATTGTGCAGACCGCTCTTAGTGTTAGTAGTAGTGTTGCGAATGTTATTTAAAAAAAATGTTTAAGATTTTAATTGGACAAGAATAAAAATGATATAAGCGAATTGACGTTACATCATTTCTGCAAGTCAAAAAGCACATGCAATCAAGATACGAAAAAAAAAATTAATAATAAAAGGCTATAGAAGAGTACAAAAAATTGTCGAAGACTCAGTCTCAAGGACTGGGCTTGTAGTATCACTCAACCATGGCTATGCTGTACTCCAGATAAATTTGTCAACGACGGATTTTTTGTGAAGAAGTAATTGGAAGTAAAATGTCCAATATCGTGCAATAATAAGCCCATTGTAAGTGAGAATGGTACAGTTGGAGTATCTTACCTCGAAAACTCTGAAACAGACTCGAACGCTGATGAAAGCGAAGAAAATATTTCGATTGTGAGTAGACGACGAAAAAGAACTGCAGGGTCCGGCACTCAAAGTGTAACCAACTTCGAACCGCTCGCGTAGCTGATGCACGGGTACCAACTGTCAGTAAGTTAGCTAAATTATAGTTTGGTGTATTGTTTATAAGCGCACAAAAGTATTTTATCGACAGTGAATGCGAAAAAAGAAATTAGTAATGGATTTCAAACTTAACAGTGTGATTACATTACATTTAGCTGGAAAATCACAACCAGCGATTGTTCGAGGGCTCAAACACTTTAAAGTGAATAAAGTTTTCGTTTATCGCACCATAACTGGTTACAATGAAACTGGTAGCATCGCAAAACGTCATGGAGGTGGTCACCAAAAGCCTGCAACGTCACATGAGATGGTCAAACAAGTGAGAAAGCGACTCGAGCGAAATCCCCGACGAAGTGCCAATCAAATGGCAAATAAACTCAACATATCTGACCGTAGCATCCGCCGAATACTGAAAAATGATCTCAAGGTCAAGCCTTATAAGATCCAAAAGGCACATGATCTTACGCCGAAGCAGCAGCAAGTGAGACTTCAGAGAGCTAAGGAGTTGCTTCGCCGGGCCGAAAGTGGTAAATTTCCGAACATTGTGTTTTCCGACGAGAAAATTTTCTCAATTGCGCAATTCGTAAACTCTCAAAACGATAGGGTTTACTTGACTGAACGTTCAGACAAGAATATGAGCCATCGATTGGCCACCAGGAGGCAACACCCGCCACAGATAATGGTTTGGGCCGCTGTAACCGCAGATGGGCGATCTCCAATCGTTTTCATCGTGTCTGGCGTCAAGGAAAATGCGCAATATTATCGGTAAAGTATTCTGAAGGTTGCTTTGAAGCCATGGGCAGATAAACATTTTATGTGGCAAACAATGGACGTTTCAACAGGACTCGGCACGGTATCATAAAGCTCAGTGAACCAAGAATGGCTGAAAAACAACGTTCCGAACTTCAAAACGTCCGCAAAATGGCTCTCGAATTCACCAGACGCGAATCGTATGGATTATTCTCTTTGGGCCATTTCGGAGAGCAAGGTCCGAACTAAGGGGTACATCAGGCTCGAGACTTTAAAAAAAGCCGTTATCCGCCAGTGGGCCAAAATACCTGCAAGTCACGTTCGGCCAAATGCGATTTGTTTTTACACCGTCTAAAGGCCATGGTCAAAGCAAAAGGTGGTCATGTCGAGCAAAAGTGAATGTTCTTAAATTTTGTATTATTTTTACACATTTTGTACTTTGAATCGAGTAAAATTGATTTTCCAAACTGAATTTATGGGTCTTTCAATTAGTTACACTTCGAGTGCCGGATCCTGTAGACGTGTAGATACCCCTAATAATGCCTCCCTCATAATATTCAAGATGAAAGAGCAATTGCGATGGATGGAACTGTTTGGTAGGAAGTACATATTGGATCTAATCCTGAAAGAGCAAGTGTTCACAATATTTTTAGGGAAACGTCAGTCCCGACGGGGTACAGTAAACACAATATTTTGAAAGGTGAAGTTAGGACGGCATTTTCATTGATAATTGATAATAGTTCAATCGGGCTTATAAAAAAGTGCACGAAGGCAGAGGCGTAAATGGAAACTATCTACGGAAAAATTACTTGCGTATTTTGCAATTCTATATGCACGCGGAGCATATGAAGCAAAAAATATAGACATAGCACTTTTGTGGAATAAAAAGTGGGTCCGCCTTTTTTTACTAATACTATGAGTAGACGCGATTTTATAGAGATGAAATATATTGACGACAAAAATCAACGGAGCCAACGGTTACAAACTGATAAATTTGCGATGATATCCGATGTTTGGTACAAGTTTATTGTCAACAGTCAAAATTGTTACAAACCCGGTCCATATATTACTATAGACGAGCAATTGTTTCCAACAAAAGATGTAATGCAAGATGTAGATTCACTGAATTTATGCCTAATAAACCAGACAAATTCGGTATAAAATTTTGGTTAGCTTCCGACGTAAATAGTAAACATATAGTAAACGGCTTCCCATATTTGGGCAAAGATGAAAGTAGAGCACCCTCAGTTACTCTTTAAACTTTTCACCACTGATAACTTTTTCGCAAGCTTATCTTTAGTAAAAAAAACTTTTAGTTAAGAAAACTACGATCGTTGGGCAATTCGGGCAAATAGAAAAGATCAACCGAGGCTGGCAAAATTGAAAAACGACGACATGGCACTATTCTCCACCAAACTGTTTTGCTCAGATAATATTATGCTGACAATTTATAAAGCCAAGCCACGAAAGAAAGTTATAATACTCAGCTCAATGCATAACTCCGTGCAAGTAAAACACAATGACAAACAAAAACCGGAAACAATACAATTATATAATCGGAACAAATACGGAGTAGATGAGTAGTAAAATCTAAATCTCCGAGATGGCCTTTGCAAGTTTTTTTTTAATATCTTGGATTTAGCCGGAATAAATGCATGGGTGTTATACTAAGAAACCACGGGAGAAAAAATTACAAGACAACAATTTCTGTTCCAGTTGGCAAAAGAACTGGCCCTGGAATATCAACAGCACAATAAAAAAAAAAGAAATTATACCCATCGCAATCACTAGTCAAAGTACAAGTAATCGCGAACGTAAAACATGTCAGATTAGGTTGTGTAAAAATAATAAGACGAACAAAATCTGTCTCAAATGTAAAGAGTTCGTATGCGGAAAATGCACAGTTGAGAAAACCATTTGCAAAAAATGTGATAAAAATTAATAAATTATAGATCATGTATTCTAGAATTGAATAAATGTTTTTTTATATCTTTATAATAACTATTAATTTACTTACTATATTACAACACATCAATTGTGGACGACCGGTCATTTGACAGGCCGCGGTAGGAATAGGATAAGTAAAAAGTCGGTAGGAATAGTGTTAAGCAATTTCCTTATATGAAGCTATCTTTGGATCAAAGATGAAATTGTATTTAAAAACATCTGATTTGCCTAAAGAATCCATTCAACAGGTCGAAACAGAAGAGGAATTGAAAACACAGATACAATAAGTACACATAGCGAGTTCTTTACCTAGCAGTGTCAGTGATACTTCAGATAAAGAAACTGAAGATGGTACCTCTTGTCATGAAATTAAATATGAGAATGATGAATTTTTGGAGTTAGATTGCATATTAAGCGGCAACAAAAAATTTACCGATGATGCTTGAAAAAAAGCTAAAAATATTTTAGAAAGCCAAAGCTATAAAAATATGCAATTTTTCCAAAGATAAAGGGAAATCGTGAGTTTTCTGAAAATAGTTTGTACTAAGTAGTGAATCTGCAAGAATCCATCAAGATGTCTATAATGAAGTGATTTCTAGATGGAATGTGAATTACTTTAATTCTGGTGGAAATAGCGCTCATTAAACAATATGATTTAAAAGAAAAAATCTTCGTAAATGCTTCTTATTTGCATGATAGCTCACTCATTTTACACGCAAAAACTTGTAACAGCACTCATTCTAAAGCTTATGTTGAGCACTATAAAACCCAATTGCACTAAAATGCATAAAATGTAACACTTCGCCACTAGATGGCTTTAAATACAACAATTAAATCTTAAACGAAATAAAAAACGACTCTGCTCTTTCAAATCTTGCTTAATATTTTTCCTAGAACACTTTATGTAATACCGATTTATTAAGATTTTTATTGAAATTATTTTGTTCATAACATGATTTTTGTTAAAATGTATATTTTAGGAGATATTTGCAAAAAAACGAAGAAAAACGCCAAAAATATATGAATCTTTAGTGGCCAGTAACTTGAAAAGTATTAGTTTTTTTGAAAAACTATAAAATACATTTTTTTCTTATAATTAGTTCTTCTATCGATTTCCGACGTTATTATGAAAAAATGTAATTACACAATTGAGAAGGGGTGTCATTCTCCCGGGGGGTGATGGCGCAACCCGAATTGTTTTCACTTTTCAACTTGAGGGTAAGATGAACCTAATTCCAAAACTTCATTCAATTCGGAGCACAGTAAAAAAATTCAGACCTAAAACGCTCCGTTTACTGCACTATAATAGCGCAAGGAAATGTCAATTTTCAGTATGAAGGAGAGTTTGATGAAATATATGGCAATAGCAACAATATGAATCCAATCTGCATACTGGAAACAAGTGATGTACATGAAATGGAAAACAATGCAGAAGCGCGGGATGATAGTGCATATGAATTTCGAAAACATATTGCAACTTCAAGAAGAAGGCAGCGCCGTAGAAGGCAAACAATATTAGAGAAAATAAGAGAAGACAGATTGAAGTTCCAGGAACGAATTATACAAATTGAAGAAGCAAAATTGGAAATTCTAAAACAAAAGTATGGAATGCTTTAAAATAAAATAATATTCAAAAATTTTCATTAAATATAATAAATAAATCATTATATAATATGAAGGCCTGATCTTAATTTATTAATTCATTGGTATTAAGGAAATATTTGTATTAATTATTTTAAACCAATAATTATTTCAGAGATTGTAGCCGAAACTATTTATAATGATATTCGAGTGTCGGAGGCTCAAGTGGGTGATTGCATCAGAGAATGGCTTCGTCATGCAAAGAGCAGGTACACTAGGAATAAAGAGAAGGACAGGAGACAGGTTTTTAAAGTTAGTTAGCTTTATTGAATTATTTAGTTAGGTTTTTATTGTATTATTTTGTTATGTTAGGTTTATTGTATACTTGTAATTGTAAGTTAAATTTTCAATTATATTAAATATATTATTGGTAATAAATAATATAAATAATAACATTAACCAAAACACAATTTAAAATATAAAGTGATTTATTTGCTGGATGTGGTCTCCTTGAAGTACAAAATGGAACAGGACGAACATAAACACAATAAGCCTAATCGCATAGTCATAGCATACTTCACTCTGTATTACAAAGATAAGACCCGCGCGAAATTTGAATACACAAATACTTTTGTCCATATTCCCGGGCGATGCAAAGCATCCAAAATTTTACATTATTAACATTAATTAGGAATATTACATTAACATTTATCAAAATTGTAACTTAACCTAAAATACATAACATAAATGAATAATTTGATCGTAATCTCAATTTGATACACATATTTTCGAAGAGTGGACTGTATAAAAATAATAATAGTAATCAATAATAATTCATTTTAAAGTATATATCATAATTGAGTAAAATCTATTCTAATATTCTAAAAATACATTATTTGACTTCAATTTATAAGATGGAATTTCACATATTTATTCTATCGGAAGAGGTACAATTTTAGTTAAATATTTTTATTCTAAATATTGATTTGACCATGTTTTCCAAAATTGATCATGCATGGTCGTAATCTGTTTATAAATTTTTAATTTATTTGCACACCAATTAGGATTGTATAGTTCTGGTACAGGAGTCATTATATCACCTATTAAAAAAAATGACTGGGGGATAAATATGACGCATCTGTGCTGTCATCTGACATACTTAATAAAGGACGTGAATTCAATACTGCCTCGACCTGTGCAAGTAATGTAACATATTCCTCGTAAGTTTAACAACCCAATCACTCTACGCAAATATGATTTCATTATTTTTATCGACCCTTCCCATAAACCGCCAAAGTGTGGAGCATATGTAGGTGTAAATTGCCAAATAAAAACTAATTGTGTAACGGCTGAACTTGAAGGTTTTAATTTAGAATATAAGTTCTGATCAGTTCCGAAGTCATCCATAATACTTCCGAAACTCTCTTGTTGTTGTACGCGTAAAATAATATTTTTTAAAGAATTATGAATTTCATTCATAGTTAAATATTTTAAATATTCTTTATTGGATTTATATTTTGGCAACCATCTTAAAATGAAGGCAACTACTCTAAATAATGTGGCAAATTTGGAAAAAACGATAGTAGAATCGCTCCATAAAAACGACTTATTAAATTTGATATCGACATTAGTACATACATATTTATATAATTTAGATAATAAAGGTGCAGCACACAGTTCAAGACGCGGTAATGTAATATTCTTTACTGGTGCTACCCTAGATTTAGCGCATAATAAATTGGTAAATGTAGTTTTATTAGAGTAAAAATTTTAATATATATACATGCGCCATATGCAGATAGAGATGCATCTGCAAACCCGTGGCATTCTATCTCAGAAATAGATAAATGTTTCAAAATGCACCGCAGTATAGAAATATTTTTTAAATTTGGTAACAATTCCTGCACTAACATTTTCCCCACAATTGTAATAGGAGCTATTAGCCCCAATGGATCAAATATTTGTGCAATTGTGGCCAACATTACTCTTTTCGTAATATTGGTTTCTGATAAGTTGGACGGAGAAGGAATTTTAAAAATATCATTCCTAAGATCTAAAATCAAGCCTAAAGTTTTAATTAAATTTTTGTCATCCGTAAAAAATGAATTTAAGGTTTTCCGTTTTGAAACTGGTATCTTATTTAAAATAAACTTATTATTGCTATTAAAGTTAACCGTCTTCATAGGCACTTTGTCACAAACATTTTCTAACACATTTGTTCGTTGTTCAATAAATTTAAAAAAATCAGATATTGTAGGTAATGTTTTTGTAGATTTAGCTAAATGCCATGCTACTTTAATATTATAATCTAATCTTTTGTTTAACAACAATAAAAGAATTAAATCCCAATGCTTTGCTTCCTGGAACACAGCAATGAGTGATTGGTAATGAAATCTATTAATATTTAAAAATGGTTTCAATGAATCATGTGTACTTTTATTTATATGAGGAGTAGAATCTCTAACACTTAAGTGATTATTAATAATCAAAAATTTATTATTATAGGTTTCAAAAGGTAAATCATAAGCGACCTTATAATTATAATTTGTCAAACTTAATGAAGAAATGAAATTAGAAGCTGGTGGAGTTAACGCTCCTTTCAAATAATGTAGTTTCTGAACCGGGCTTAATTTATCATTATTATGTATTGGTGATTCATAAATATCTTTAAAGGAAAGCCATTGACTATTGTCACCATTAAATTTAGGTAGAGAAATTACTGGCAATTTTACATCTATCGTTGCTTCACTCTTTAGCCCCTGTTCAACTTTTACAACAAACTTACTTATATGTTGTTCCAACGAAGCTAATAGTGATAAGCTGAGATCATAAAATTTGTCGTATTCATTTGTGAATTTTCCTGGACTATGCCTTTCCAATACACCATATAATAGGTCAAGTTTCTCCATGCATTCATTTAACTTTGTTTTCCTTACACTAAATTCAGAAACATTAGTTACATTATTTGCAGCAGTTATAAATTTTTGAAAGCGTTCAATATGCTTTTTAACAATGGCAAATTGTAATAAAACTCTATTGATATCAGTCATTTTAAATAATGGGTAATATAATGACTTTACAAGGTGGAATTGTACACTTTGATAAGATGTATACGATATATCTTTACGATAACAAAATTTTAAGTAATGGTTAATATAATGACTTTAAAAGTGGAATTGTACACTTCAAAGCAATTTATACAATATATCTGTACGATAACAAAATTTTAAGTAATGGTTAATATAATGACTTTAAGAGTGGAATTGTACACTTCAAAGCAATTTATACAATATATCTTTACGATAACAAAATTTTAAGTAATGGTTAATATAATGACTTTAAAAGTGGAATTGTACACTTCAAAGCAATTTATACAATATATCTGTACGATAACAAAATTTTAAGTAATGGTTAATATAATGACTTTAAAAGTGGAATTGTACACTTCAAAGCAATTTATACAATATATCTTTACGATAACAAAATTGAGGTAATAATTTGAACAATAGTAATTTACAAAATATATGAAAGAAAATATAAAAAATGAGTATATAATATAGACTCAGCAACAGGTTGTTACTTGAATACCTCGCTCTACCTCGTGTGCTGTCCAGAGAATCCCTGTGTATTGTCCAAAAAATTCCTGTGTGTGGTCCAAAATTCCAGTAAAACTTATCGTTCCTGAATTAATTTGTCCTCAGCAATGTATCCCGAGATATAGCACGTAGTAGTAACTCCAGATAGAGGTTATGTGTCAAATGGCTTGGCGGCGTCGTATAGCTTGTATAGTATAGGAATAACTTGCCAAATCCAACTCCAATTACACGAAAATGCTGTTCCCGATCATGAATTAAGCAGTGTTTTTAATATTCACCTAACTTGAATCCAAGAATGTATATTTCCAGTTTGTTGACCCACGTGTACAGCGTAAACAAAACTTGTATGTGTATTTATGGTTATGGTAATACTAAATATGCACTGATTTTAGATATCCGTGAGATGGACCAATTTTATGGTAATAAATAAAATAAAGAATAACATTAACCAAACACACAATTTAAAATATAAGATGATTTATTTGCTGGATGTGGTCTCCTTGAAGTACAAAATGGAACAGGACGTACATAAACACAATAAGCCTAATCGCATAGTCATAGCATACTTCACTCTGTATTACAAAGATAAGACCCGCGCGAAATTTGAATACACAAATACTTTTGTCCAATTATATAACATATATCGGTAAAATGGTTAGTTTTTTTTTATCTTTCGTGAAAATAAATATTATTTTAACCTTAATTGCATTTTTAATTCATTGAATATTCATAATTTCAGATTATTTATTTCATTGAGAAAAAAATAAATACGATCCATTTTCAACCCATATGCCAAACTTTGACCTGGGATCGGACGATCCTCAACAGATTTGCCAAGTTTTAACATATAATCGAAATTTTTTCTATGTATGTGCTGTGAGAGATGTTTAATTCAATGTGAAAAATCTTGTGCTTTACCTTTGTTAACAGTAAAGAGTAAACAAGAAGATCTAGTTCCAATCCATGATCAGATAAGCTCTTGAATTAACAAGTAAGATTTAAAGAAAAGTTGCAGAGCGTTTGCTAAGAAAGGCGACAAACTGTGTGCCCAAAATGTTCAATAAAAAATTTGAAAATGAAACCTTTTCATTGAAATTCCGAAGTCTTATGGAGTTCAATAATTTGATATATGTAATTTGTTATTTCATAATAATGTTAGTCGTGTAGTGAGTTAGTTAGTTCTATTTTTTTCACAGGCATTCTTCTCGAAAACATTTGTGTTTTGTTGAATTAACTGTTACCAGAGGCTGCGGCATCTTCTTGCTAGTTTTTTCTTTGTTTTTCTCGCATCAGCTCAGCATCCCTGTGTTTGCGTTGCTCGAATGTCATTCCCTTTTTATCTGTGCTACTTTTCTTCTTGGCTAATTCGGTTTGTTTTTTCTGATTCTTAGCTCGTGCTAAATCTCTTTGATTTCCTCTTGTCATTTTTGTTTACTAAAATCTTAATCTCTGACTATCAAGGAAATAATAATTTAATGATTTTGCAAGCGCTCGCCGCCCTTCTTGTTACTTTTAGTTTTTATGAAACCGACAGCCCTAAGACTAAAAAGCAAATACAGATTTGCATTAATAATATATATATATATCTTAATCTATATACAGTTAGTGTCACGTTATTTGGCTGCGATGGACGCCTGAAATACTGAACCGATTTAAAATTAGTCGCGATCATCGTGCACATGTGGATATCATTTAGGCGGTAGAGTATATTAAAAATCTCAATTTATGGCCGAAATTTTATATTATTGAAAAAAATATATTTTGACGTTTATCCGAGAAATCGTAGTCATAGAATCAGTTTGAGCTCTGTCGAGAATCTAGACCAAAGGCCAACATTTATGGAATAAGAGAGAAGTTTTAATAGAGAATATTACGTGATTTCATTCGCGGCACTCGCTCGGTGTAGTGGGTGTTTGTTATGCTACCCATACACTAGTCAACCAGGCAACCGAGCAATTTATGACCAAATGACCAATAAATGTCCAGTTCTAAAAATTTTCGGTGTCCCAGGCAATCGAACAAAATTTCATTCATATTTCTTGAATATTAGAGCAAAACGTATGTATATTTCGAACGTGAAATGTGATAAAATCGACTTTTGTTGCAAATTTTAGTTTGTTTTCATTTTATTTCAACATTTATTTTTTAGATAAAAATTATATTAAACTTATTTATATTAAATTAATGTTGTACATTTACAACAGATGATTTTGGAATGAATTTTTTCGCAAATATATAGCTCAAAATATTGTTCAAATGTAGACCAATAGCAGTTATAAGAAATTATTTACGATTTACATTATATTAGAACCTAATTTTAACCTGAAACATGGCTTTTAATCTTGGAATATACGTCTACATTTACAATAATGCAGATACGAGAAAGGGTCGTGCAATGTGGATTTCATAAGCAAAATTAAATTCCAAACCAATGACTCATATTTTTTGAGGTGCAATTAAAAACGGACAACTTTTTAAACAAATTCAATATTATATTCATTTTTTAAGGAAAAATATAAAATCGTATATATAAATATATAGAAAGCATTGCTTAAAATTATTTTAGTTTGACTATTATAATCCTGTGAGAAAGTTCTATTAGTTGGAAATCTGAATAGGAAAATATAGGTACGTATTAGTTTTTAGTTATATATGCAGTTATAATTAGCACATTCTGAACAATTATCTTATATATAAAAATGGATCGCAAAATGTGTTGGTAAGCGCATAACTCAACAACGCCTGGACCAATTTGGCCAATTCTTTTTTTAAAATGTTCGTTGATGTCCAAGGATGGTTGTTACGGCGAGAAAAAAACGAATAATTGCCGGGAAAACCCTAAAAACAGCCCTTTTCTTCTTTAATCGAGTAGGCAACGCAATTTGTAAAAAAAACAATGATCTATGTCATGACATTTTGTGTAGTTTTTGATAATCAAATTTTGAATATATTTATATAAACATAGAAATATCTTTCTCTTAATCAAGCTATATTGGCAGCCAAAAACATTGATGTAAATTAATTAAATTTCAAAATTCAAGAACAAATTACAGGCGAATCAGTTGATTCGGCAACTAACCAAGACGATCCACCGGAGTTTTTAAACTCGCTGGATTTGCTAGGATTGTCACCTCACAATCTTCAATTAAAGGTTGGATCGGCAATTATAATGTTGCAAAATATCGACCAACTATATTCAAAGGATAGTATAAAGCAGAAAATGTTCTCGCACCATGCATCCCAATGTGTTTCCAGTGCGTTTATGGTATCATTAAGGGTTTGTGGTATTAATTTAGAAAACCCATGTTTCTGACATGGATAATTGTATGTTGTTTGTTCCCGTATTGGAAAACCATCAGATTTGTTTGTCTATGCGCCAGGTGATCAAACAAAAAATCGTTTATCACAAAGCACTACAATGAAAATTGAACTGATTTTTGAATTATGATTTACATTATTAAAATTACTTACTTTTAAATGCTTATAGTGTTTTATTTAATTATTCTTAATTCACACCGAATTATTACCAGGGTGACGGTTCTGTTCAGGATAATTTTTGCAAAGAATAGAAAAAAGGTAGGCACAAAACACCGCCACATTACAATTTTTTTTGACAGGACGAAGTCTGTCGGGCCGGCTAGTTGATAATAATTTTGATGGATTTATAGATATGGATTCAGAAAATTTCATAGTGAAATTTATAGAAATGTACAAGCCCATACTTGTTTGTGGTCAATAAGTGACGAGGCATATCATAATAAACAAATGCGCAATAATGCGTTAAATTCAATGCTGCCGGCATTTAAAGAAATTAATCCAGGTGCAACTATAGCCACAGTGGCTAAAAAAATTAAATAGTTTGTACTAAAGTAGTGAATCTGCAAGAATCCATCAAGATGTCTATAACGAAGTGAATTCTAGATGGAATGTGAATTACTTTAATTCTGGTGGAAATAGCGCTCATTAAACAATATGATTTAAAAGAAAAAATCTTCGTAAATGCTTCTTATTTGCATGATAGCTCACTCATTTTTACACGCAAAAAACTTGTAACAGCACTCAATTTAAAACTTATTTTAAAATGAAAATTTTTATATATCTTTACGTTTCAGAGGTTTCTGAACATTTTGACATACTTTAGAAAAAATGGATGTATGTGTGTGTGTGTGTATGTATATGTATGTACGTGTGTGTATGTATGTGCGGTTACAAATTTTCGTCGACGATTTCGGGAACATGGATCAACCGATTTGAATAATTCAAAAAACATTCGATTCGTATTGATAAGGAGACGTGCTGATTAGTTTTTGGCGAAGGCAGGTCAAGCCGTTCCGAAGATACGGGGCAAAAAGTGCCGAAAACGGTTTCTCAGTTTTTAAGAGAACGGAGCGTCCGATTTGAATAATTCAAAAAACATTTCACTTGTATTGACAAGATGAAGAATCGATAAAATTTTCATGAAGGTAGGTCTAGCGGGTTCGGAGATATGGAGGAAAAAGTGAAAAAATGAGCCATTTGGCGGTCAAAAATGATCATTAGACAAATGCACATCAAATTATCAGATATTTTATAGAGATTTTAACAATAAGTATACATTTTGTTAACATTCCTATGTGTTCCGTACCAATGCTTATGCGTTAGACAGCGACGCGGCGCTTACGCGCCTTATATTTTGTCCCTATGCAGTTAAAGCAGTACGATTGCTTTGAAAAAAAAGTTGAGATCTTCCACAATATGTCAAAATAAAAAAAAAATTTTTTTTTCAAAAAAAAAAAAATTTAAAAAAAAATTTTTTTTTTTTAAATTTTTTTCAAACAAAAGTAATTTTTTGTCCAATTTATAGTTTCTCAAAAATTTTATTTTTTTAAAGTAAATTTTTTTCAAAAATGTTAATCGTTTTTAAAAAAATAATAATTTTTGGTACGGGAAGTTCCAGCAATTTGCCTTAAGGCCTTAATTGCCTTAAGACAGAATTCCACTTACAGCTAGTTAATGACTTTTTTGTTTCTATGCCATTTCTGGGTGCGTTCGACTTGGACGCTTACGCGCTGTGAGCGCTCACGCTTATAAGCACAAATTTTTAGCGTTCGACTTGGCCGATAAGCGCTTAGAATCGATAACTAAATTCCGTTCGTTTTGGATATTGTGAGCGTCAATAAGCATCAAAATGGCGGCAACTGGCGATAACGGTAATTGTGTAAATTTTTTCACTTTCTGGATCATTCAGCGGGATTATAAAGAATTCAACAATTAATAAATAAATGAAATTTGGTTTGCTTATGCTTAATTCATATTAATATTAAAATTAAAATTTAAAATTAATTAAATTTAAAATTAATTAATATTAATATTAATATTAAAAAATAATTGTGATATACAACTTGGCATTTTTGCGGGATTATAAAGGGTGCATTCGACTTGGACGCTTACGCGCTGTGAGCGCGCCGTGAGCGCGCTTTCATCGTTCGACTTGGCGCTGTGAGTGTCACATAAGCACGCTCGTAGCACCATCGTAGGATGCTCGTAGCACATATTTTGCGCTCACATACGCTCACGCCACAGAGGTAGGGCAGCGTGAGCGTGAGCGTCAGTTGTTTTTACTATCTGTCATTTCATTTGTTTATTAATTGTCAAATTCTTTATAATTCCGCAAAAATGGCAAGCTGTAGATCACAATTATTTTTTAATATTAATATTGATATTAATTAATTTTAAATTTAATTAATTTTAAATAATTTTAAATTTCAATTTTAATATTACTATTAATTAAGCATAAGCTGACCAAATTTCATTTATTTATTAATTGTTAAATTCTATATAATCCCGCAAAAATGCCAAGTTGTATATCACATTTATTTTTTAATATTAATATTAATATTAAATAATTTTAAATTTTAATTTTAATATTACTATTAATTAAGCATAAGCTAGCCAAATTTCATTTATTCATTAATTGTTGAATTTTTTATAATCCCGCAAAAATGCCAAGTTGTATATCACATTTATTTTTTAATATTAATATTAATATTAATTAATTTTAAATTTAATTAATTTTAAATAATTTTAAATTTTAATTTTAATATTAATATGAATTAAGCATAAGCAAATCAAATTTCATTTATTTATTAATTGTTAAATTGTTTATAATCCCGCTGAATGATCCAGAAAGTAATAAAATTTACACAATTACCGTTACCGCCAGTTGCCGCCATTTTGATGCTTATTGACGCTCACAGTATCCAAAACGAACGGAATTTAGTTATCGATTCTGAGCGCTTATCGGCCAAGTCGAACGCTAAAAATTCGTGCTTATAAGCGTGAGCGCTCACAGCGCGTAAGCGTCCAAGTCGAACGCACCCAAAGAGTTTAACAATTAATAAGTAAATGAAATGACAGATAGTAAAAACAACTGACACTCACGCTCACGGTGCCCTACCCCTGTGGCGTGAGCACGTATGAGCGCAAAATATGTGCTACGAACATGCTACGATGATGCTACGAGCGTGCTTATGTGACACTCACAGCGCCAAGTCGAACGATGAAAGCGCGCTCACGGCGCGCTCACAGCGCGTAAGCGTCCAAGTCGAACGCACCCTCTATGGAATTATAAATAATGGCTTGATATCTATAATTACTAAGCAAAATTCAATATCATAAATTATTGCTAATTCAATATAGTTATGATCTGAACAGAATTGACCTCAGAATCAATCTGAACAGTTCGATCAGAACATGAAATGACATTTCACTTTTGTTCATGTCAACATTTATTTGAATTTAAAAACATTGATTTTTATTTAGATTTAAAACTATAAAGTGATTTTGAATATAGCATTTCATCTAATTTGGATATAAATGTTGGATATATTTATATATGTATATATTTTTGAATTATATTTTTTGATTTGTCAATTTTTTTTCAAAAATCATAAATCTTCTTTTCTCGAATTTTACATAAATTTTGACATTTGTCATTTTAGTGCTTTGTTTTTTTTTAGTCATTTTCTGTCAAAGTCATTAGTCTTCTTGTTAAGCACATTATTATATTGTTGTTATACCATGATTATATATTATATTACTTTATTATTGTTATATTATTCTCATTGTAATTTGATATTACACGTTAGATTTGAGACAATTGATTATTGTAAGAATAATTTTGTTACTTCATTCATAATAATACGTGATGCATCTCGGGGGAACATGGACAAAATTATTCATTCTTACACCTTTAAAAAACCGCGCGTCAGCGTCATATATGTCGGTAACTTGTCAGGCAATCACAATTGTTCGCGTTTGACATAACCTGTCGCAACTTATGTAAAGACTTTATAAAATACCACCGCTTTCATTACAATCAGCCGAAGAAAAACATCATTGAATATATACATATTAATAAGTCTTCCAGTGTTTCACTCTACAAAATAGAATGTTATAGAAAATATAAGCCAAATGTTGGTTCATTAGAAATGAGAACAGTGAAGGCTATGTGGATTGTCATAAAAAATGACATGAATATTAATTTTGCCACTACATTTACTAAAAAAGGCAATATACGCAATAAACTTGTAACAGCACTCATTTTAAAGCTTATGTTGAGCACTATAAAACCCAATTTCACCGAAATGCATAAAATGCAAAACCTCGACACTAGATGGCTTTAAATACAACAATTAAATCTTGAACGAAATAAAAAACGACTTTGCTCTTTCAAATCTTGCTTAATATTTTTCCTAGAACACTTTATGTAATACCGATATATTAAGATTTTTATTGACATTATTTTGTTCATTACATCATTTCCGTTAAAATGTATATTTTAGGAGATATTTGCAAAAAAACGAAGAAAAACTCCAAAAATATATGAATCTTTAGTGGCCAGTAACTTGAAAAGTATTAGTTTTTTTGAAAAACTATAAAAGACATTTTTTTCTTATAATTAGTTCTTCTATCGATTTACGACGTTATTTTGAAAAAATGAAATTACACAATTGTGAAGGGGTGCCATCCCCCCGGGGGGGGGGGGGTGATGGCGCAACCCGAATTGTTTTCACTTTTCAACTGGAGAGTAAGATGAACCTAATTCCAAAATTTCATTCAATTCGGAGCACAGTAAAAAAATTCAGACCTAAAACGCTCCGTTTACTGCACTAGTAGTAACTTCTTTCTTTGTAGTAGTTCTTATAAGATTTAAATTATATTAATATTTAAATAATAATATCATTAAATATTTTTTTAATATTCACTGAAGTCGGGAACCTAAAAATATATTTTTCTTATAATATGGCACCAAGAAAAGTTAAGTGTTGGACTTATTTCAAAGAGACAATTTCGAAGGCGAGTTAATTTTTGATTTTTCTTATGGCAGATTGCGAGCTCCAGGTAGTTGGAGAAGTTTTAAATAAAATTCAAGTAGAGATTGAAGCAGAGTGTAAGACGGTGGCTTTGCTGCCGTATGATAGTAATATATTTGAGTTATTTAACAATTTACTCAAAAATACTGAGGGCGTTAGCCTTAAAATTTATCTTGATAATGTAATGTAGCATTTATATAATATTATGTAAATACATTTGTAAATATAATTAGCTGTAAGTTGTTATAATATTATTACTTTAGTCCCAGGACGATGCCGCAAGTTGAAGCGGCTCAGTCCGCGGAAGACGGGGCGGTAAAACACAGCGCGGCAGGAAGCCACCGCAAAGTAATTTCCTCCCTTCTGCAGGCAGCAGCAGCTTTCATGGCAACAGAGGCCGCCGCGGTGGTCGTGCTCGAGAAGTAAGCTAATCTCAACAGAATCAGAAAGCTACAGCTATTCAAGCATTCGTGCGATAATTCAAGGTTGCAATAATACAAATTTGATTGATTATATTAATAAGTGCTATATGTTTTTAAATGATAATAGTTCTAAACTTTTTACAGAAAACATAACATTACATTTATGTTGGAGTCATTTCACAAAGAGACTATCATATCATGCAAAAACATTTGCAAATGGTAATCAGGAAATAATATCTGTAAGCGGTAAGATAATGACAGAAAACATTTGTATTCAAATGCTGCCGTCGAATTATTTTTCAATATATTAAAGAACAATATCTAGCATGGTAATAAATATATGAAACCGTCATATTCCATAGATACAATTAAATTTGTTGACGCTTTACAATAATAATTTAATAAATAAATGCTCTGTAACACAGAAAAATTAATCGTGAGAAAAGCAACAAAAGTTATATTAGAAAAAGAAGAAGAAATGCAAGTCAGGAGAAGTTAAGCATGGATTGTTTTCCATTTCCATTCCATTAAAAAAATGAAATAAGCAACACAGTAGATAAAGTAACTTGTAACATTACCAATTATCGATAGTAGTATTAATCATCTAATAATATCTGATAAACTTGTAAATAATCTCATGAATCCATAATCATAGAAATTACAATTTTCGCATACTACGATTGCAATATAGTTGTGAGTAATGCTTACGTACATACAAACATACAAAATACACATAGATGAAGACGTGACGTGTCCAGATAGAGATAGAACCAGTACGCAGATAAGGACGCGTCATGCGAGAAAAGGTACGCAACACACACTTCAAGTCAAACTTCTTTTACCCTACGCGCTAGAGTCGAAGATGCAAATTATTTAACAAGATATAGTTTCGTGGGAGTGAGCGAGATAGAACGACTGCCGCCCTGGAGAAGAGGGAAGAAGTTAGAATAAGACGGCACTACGGTGTAAGAAGATACACCGACTTTCGGAGAATTTTGCAAAAGTAATCCTTAGTATAAATTGGCCTGCAAAAGCAAAAAAGTTGTAATTGATAGCTAACTTAAAAGCCTCAAGTACCATTAACTGTTCGACGCGACTCACGCACAACAGTTCTAGGAGTTTTATACTGTTCGACGCGATTTACGCACAACAGTCCCAAGAAGATTAAAACTGTTCGACGCGACTCACGCACAACAGTTCCAGGATATCTACAACGGTTGTCGCGCTTAACGCACGACAAGCCAGAAGAGGATTAAAACTGTTCGACGCGATTCAAGCACAACAGTTCGACGGTTTGGACGAGATTCAGATCTTCCCGCTACTACTAGAGGCCGAAGCAAACAGATTAGTCTGCAAATATTAGTGTGCAAATATTTAACCTATTCTTGAACCCTGTAATTAATAAATATAAGAAACAGTTGCATTACTGCTTTTGTTTAAATTATATTTTCACCGACCAAACATCGTGAGGTCACAATTGGCGCCCAATTTTGTGGCAAGAAAAGGATTGGATCAAAGTATACAGCACAAATCTGGCAGCCAGCAGGAAACTGATCATCAACCTCAGAAAGAAGCTCAGGTAGTTTCGCAAACTGCAAGGCAAGCTTCGATGGAACGCCGAATGCAGAGAAAGTAGCTGAATTTACTACAGTGATAGCACTCTACAAGGAACTGGAGAACATTAGTAAAGAAAAAGCGCTCATGGGACTCCCGCTACTACTAAAAGATGTCGCAGCCACCTGGTGGCAAGGTATAAAAAGCGAGGTAAGCACGTTTACAGAAGCAATAGCGCTAATAAAATCCTCATTTGCACCTCAGAGACCAGCCTACGCAATCTATTTAGAGATTTTAAACTTACGACACGACCGTAGCACGCCGACAGATTTATTCGTATGTAAGAAGAGAGCTGTATTTGCCGAGATTCCTCCGCCTGGAATCCCAATAAGCAGCCAATTGGACATGATATATGGACTGCTACGATTAAATATTCGTGAGCGTATTCCGCGAAAAACGGTTCATCGTTCGAAGAACTTCTAGCGAGAGCACAAGAGATCGAAGCCAACTTAAACGAGAACAAGAAATGTGTCCCCAAAGAGGAAACGCAGAAAGTTTGCACGTTCTGCAAACGAACCGGACACATTGAAGAAAAGTCCGGACAGGACTAAAACCAGGACACAGGCTGCTTCTATACAAGAAGATAAAGCAAACTACTCATGCTATGGTTGCGGTAAGCCAGGCGTGATCCGCAGTAATGCCCAAATTGCACAACGAGCCCTTGCGAGAAAGCGGGGATACAAGCGGCAAGTTTCTTCTTTGTGACTTTAGAAGACGGGGGCAAGAAAGAAAACAGAGTGGGCTGTACATTCTGTAAACAAAGGAGCCATACGACAGAGGAATGTCGACACCTCAAAGCCCGACAAAACAGAAGAAACGCAAACCCTCCAGTAAATTTACAAGCTCCGGTAAATATTCCGAGAGCACATGCTAGACCCGCTGTACCCATCACGGTGCAAGACGAAAAGGGATACGGTTTCGTGGACACTGGCGCCGACCATAGCCTCGTAGGTTATTATTTGTATGAGGTTTTAAGAAAAACTGGCCATGAGTTTCAACCGCGAAACATAAAGATGACCATGCCAGACGGAAAAGCAAGACCAAGGGATGTGGTAGTAACGACCACCATAGTGCACATAATGGGAAGACCGCGGTGCAAAGCATGTTGAACGCGGACAATACGAGCATAATGGGGACACGCGACGAGATGTTATATGACATGATGAGAGCGTTACTAAAGCCGGCCACAGACGTAACTGTATACTTGCGCAACCTGCGACTTGCGCAACCAGGCATTCACACATGTAGAGGATGGAGAAACATCAAAGTGGGAACGCACGAAGAAACGAGTCCAACTGAAGTCAGAAGAGGCCATTGTATACTATCATTCTAAGAGAAAACTATGCCAGAATTTGAACCTTAGTTTCCGGGAGACTAAACATGAAATAGTTCTCGGACTACGAAATAAGCATTAGTGTTACTTAGAGGCAGGTGAAAGTCACAGCAATGGCATACAACTAAGTGCAAGCATACTAAAGTATGAGAAGTTAGTAGCAGACAGGTAAGCAAGTGAAAGTAGTGGGACGCAAACCAGAGAGTGCCCAGAGCCACTACGAAAACCAACCACGGTAGGAGAATAGCACAGTTTTAAGAGAGAAGAAGTACTCTGGGGAGAAGGAATTGAGGTGTTACAGATGTAAAGAGAAGGGACATCGTGCTCGTGCCTATTTGTCCGCTAGCCAATGGCCGCTGACGTAGTACTACGTCATTGTTTGTCCGCTATACAATAGCCGCCGACGTAGTAATACGTCACTCGTATTCCAGTTGCTGTAGCCGGTGACGTAGTAGTACGTTCTTTTACTGAGTAACAGTGCTTGTGCGGTCATCAAAGAGTCAATTTTGAAGTTTTTAATTAATTATATATTGAAATATTGACCATTGAACGAGATTTATAATGGAACAACATGCTGTTGAGTATAATAATAATATTTGCAATGATAATAGTGAAGTATATGCAGATATATTATCTGGGGATGAAAATAATATAACTGAAAGTGATGAGTCAGACATTATTATTAGTGGAAAAGTTTTACCTATTGAAAGTAATTCGGAGAAGAGCGATTCCGATGACGTATTTAACAATGTTACATTTACACTATGGTCCGAAAGTGATATTGATATGGACATAAATGAGTTTTTAGGTAATGATGGTATTAAAGTTTTTCCGAAGGATTCGGAAATTATAGGAGATACTGTAAATTTGTTTATTGGCAATGATTTTTTTGAATTACTTGTAAAGGAAACGAACAGGTACCACTTGCAAAATATGAATAAATATAAATCTACAAAAATGATAAAACAATAGGAAGATACCACAATAGACGAAATGAAGATATTTCTTGCTTTAAATACTTTAATGGGACAGGTGAATAAAAGCAACTTGAACGATTATTGGCCTACGGGTTCACTTATAGAGACACCAGTTTTCGGGAAAGTTATGCCTCGAAATAGATTTAGGCAAATTTTACAATTATTACATTTTTGTAATAATGATGTAATATTAGAAATTACAGATAGACAAGTCAAAATCAAATCTATAATAAAATATTAATCAAATAAATTTAATACAATTTATAAACCAAAGCAAACTCTTTCATTGGATGAGGCAATTATACCCCATAGAGGTCGTTTGAGTTTCCGAGTGTACAACCCCGGCAAAAAATCGAAGTACGGGATGCTTGTCAGGTTGTTGTGTGAATCTGAAAGTGCTTATATCACAAATTTTAAATTGTATAACGGAAATGGGCAGAAATTACAAAACCTTGTAGAAGATGTTTTAGAGAACTATGCAAATATTTGGCACCATGTTTATATGGACAATTATTATAGCAGTGTGGAACTGGCGGCAAATTTACTAGAGAAAAAAATTAGGGTATGTGGTACTAGAAGAAAAAATCGTGGGTTGCCACGATTTGTAATATACTTTTAATACTTAATACATTTTTAATACTTATATACTTGCTATGAAATGTTTCTGACATATATTTTTATCAATTTTTTATTTAATGATAACTATATACAATATAAAAACATTGCAAAAATCAAAAAAGGTAATAAATTCAAATTAAATACTTTTTATTGCCTACGTAAATAGATGAAAAATATTGAAATCTTAAGTTTTTCATTCATTGAAATATATTAGTCAGAAGCTTATATGCCGAATTAAAATAATCAATAATAATAATTATTATTTTATTCGGCGCGTTGGATTTTTAATTATTATGACTAATGAATATACTTATATACAAATATAAATAAATTTTGGATTTAATAAATATTTCCATACTTATATACCAGAATTTGTCGAGATGCGCGTAACGACGAGCCTTATGCTTGCTCGTCGCTCTGGCAAAGCTACTTTACATGTGTGTTCTTGTACCGGCAGCGCGCGTACTGGCTTAAGTTTTTCCAACTTTTCACCCAAAGTTCCGCTTAAATTTAAATGAATTTTTGAATAACAGAAGAAATATGTACAGGCTTTCGAATGATGCTAATATAAAAGTAGTCCAAAGAGCCGCACTGGTAGAAAATGGAATGTGTTGTGCCAGTTGTATTGTTTAATGCTCTGAACAGTGATGATTCAAATTGTCTTCCTTGATCGGTAGTAATTTTTGTCGGTACTCCAAACCTAGAGATCCAGCACGATAATAAGCCTTGAGCTACTTCTTCTGCCACTGAAGTGAACCGATCAATAACGGTTAAACAATATTTATATGAGTTGACTGATGGAAGTAGTCCAATAATGTCAATGTGTATATGTGTGAATCTTCCTGTCGGTAATGGGATTGATCCATGAGGCGAGTGTAAGTGACGGGATATCTTAGCACGTTGACATTGTTGACAGCTACGCGCCCGAGTGCGGCAATCTTTTTGAATAGACGGCCAAACATAACGGGAACTAACCAACTTCGCCGTTGCTCTGATACCTGGATGACTCAACTGATGTAAAAGTTCGAAAACTCGTTGCCGTAGTGGACCAGGTACGTATGGGCGCTGAGTCGATCTTGTCATGTCGCAGTAAATTTTGATCTTGGAACCGGGGTTAGGTACTTGTTGAAGGCGAAGTGCGCTATTGCCAGCGATTAGTTGTTTTAGTTCTGGATCGTCACGCTGATATTCTGCAATGATCTCGTGGTTGATTTCTTCTGATGTTGATACCTGATTGATACGAGACAATGTGTCGGCAGTGATGTTTTCGTGACCTGGAATATGCCTAAAATCTGTCGTAAATTGAGAAATAAAATTTAGTTGATTTAATTGGACCGGTGGGAGCTTCTCGCGACGCTGTTGAAATGCAAATGTTAACGGTTTATGGTCGGTAAATATTGTGCAGTGGTGGGCTTCCAAAAATTGTCTAAAATGTTGTACAGCCAAATAGACTGCTAATAACTCTCGGTAATAAGCTGGCCATGAGCTCTGTCGCGAATTCATTTTGCGTGAGAAAAATGCTAGTGGTTGCCACTTGTTGTTCACCAGTTGTTGAAGGCAGGCTCCTACAGCTGTTTGAGAGGCATCTGTAAAAAGTCCCAATAAAGCGCCGTGAATTGGGTGATGTAGCAATGTAATTTTACTCAAACTTTCTTTGCAGCATTGAAATGCCTGGTCTAGCTCCGGAGTCCACGTGATTGTTTGATTGCCTCTTATACCTGCTAACGCATCGTGGAGTGCTGTTTGAGGTGATGCTGCATTCGGAATGAAACGACGATAAAAATTCTTCATTCCTAAAAATCGTCGAAGTGATTTTGCGTTGTCTGGGCGAGGAAAATTCTTTAGATCTTCTATACGTCCAGATGGTGGTTTGGTGCCTTCTGCGGAAATTTTATAACCTAGAAAATAGACTTGCGGAGCACAAAAAGTGCTTTTTGATTCATTAATTAATATTCCATTACTAGCTAGACGTTCAAATATTACACGTAAATGCTTGCGATGTTCTTGTTCATTGTTTGAAAAAACTAAAATGTCGTCAATATAAGCGAAACAAAAATCTAATCCGTTCAATAGCTCGTCAATGAAACGTTGAAAAGTTTGTCCGGCGTTCCTCAAACCGAAGGACATGAATGGAAATTCGTATAAACCAAATGGTGTAGATATTGCTGTTTTTGGAATATCTCGTTCTTCGACCGGTATTTGCGTATACGCTTTGACCAAGTCTATCACTGAAAAGATTGTGCATTCTTGTAGATTGGTGGAGAAGTCGTGGATGTGACGAATTGGATACTTGTCTGGTACAGTTCGTGCGTTGAGTGCACGGTAGTCGCCACAAAGTCGCCATCTTCCATCCTTCTTTTCTACAAGGTGTAAGGGCGAAGAACATGAGCTCTTTAAACGCCGGGCTGTTCCTTCGTGAAGCATTACTTCAAATTCGGCCTTTGAGATCTTGTAACGATCAGGCGCAAGACGTCGTGGACGGCAGGACACTGGTGGGCCTGGTGTTGTAATTATTGAATGTGTTGTTTTGTGCTTTATTTTGCGTGGTGTTCCAGACGGTTTAATTAAATTTGGAAACCCTGCCAATATGTTATGTATTACTGATCTTTTATTTTTAAGAGTTTTTATACTTTGTCGGGATGTCTTAAGAGTCACTCCAATTGAACACAAACCTGTGGTTCCGTCCACGATCCTTTTGTTTCGGCAATCTGGCAATAGTCCGAAGAAAGCTAAGATGTCGGAGCCTATGATTGGTAAATCCACGTCTGCTACAATAAATTGCCAGCTGAATTCTCTTCTTAGCCCGAGGTTAAGGCGTAGGTGTTTTTGACCGTATGTTTTAATCCGTGTACCATTGGCTGCTTGCAACTCGTAATTTGTCTTTGATACACCTGCGGATGGCCCTCCGAGGATAGCAGGAGACATCTGAACCTGTATCTATTAGAAATTTAATATTATTATTTTTGTCAAAAACAAATAGCCGACGCCTTTACTGATCTTTTTCCTCGTTTTTTGTATTTGATGTTTTACGGTACATATTCCAGGAGCAAGGTGCCTGACATTTTCTTGCTCTTCTGCCGAATTGATTATGGTACCAACATTTTGTGTATTCCACCCGTTCTCTACTTTTTAATCTTGATCTACCTTTTTGATTTAAGTATCGTATTTGTTTCTGTAAGTCGCGTACTTGCTTGGTTAATTCTTCCAATTGATCACTTTGGCGTTGCTCAGCAGGTTTATTATAGTGCAATTGCTTGGTTGAATCAACGTGGTGGATTAACGGCTGTACCTCTAACATTTTATCTGCGGTGGCTGCTAATTTATCTAGAGGCAGATCGCTTTGTGTTTGCAGTATGGCGCGTATGTACGCAGGAAGCCATTGCATCCATAGTGATCTGAACATGCTTTCACCGATTGTTGTGTGGCCAGCAAGAGAACGTAAATGTCGAAGAAACTGCGATCGACGGCGATCTCCTAACTCTTCTTCAGAGAGGATTTGTTTGATTCTTGTTTCTTCCGAAGCACATAGTTCCACTTCGCGAGCCTGTTTCTCCTCGAGGTTCCTGATTACATATCAGAATCTTGTGTTCTCATTGGTTATTGTTGCGATGTCAAACTGTGCTTCAATTTGTGAAAACCAGAAATCTGAGCTGTTCTCCCAAAATGGTGGAATTGTCACCGATACTCGATTCACTATGTCGAGTTGAGATATTTGCTTTGAAGGAGACTCTTGTAAACACTTCGAAGAAGTACCTTCTGAATCCATGCTTGAAGTTCCTTTTATTTTTCTGCGATTATCCACTCGTCGAGGTCACCAATTTTGTGGGTATTTCCACTATATATTTCTTCTAATTCAGCGCTTGTTCGCTCGTCATACTGTCACCAACCACCATTTCTCCCTTTATAAAACCATTGATAACTATCAGGAGCTGGTTTTGGCTCCTCATAATTTTCCACAAGATAAGGATGCTCCAAAAAATTAATGGGTATGCCTGCTCGACATAAAGCGCACCTATTACTTTGAAATGCTACTCCCTTAATACAAAGAAAGCAAAATATGTGTCCACAAGGCAAGCGGGCTGGGTGAATACAAGTTTGTAAGCAAACCGGGTATTCTAGAACTCCTTTGTTTTCTGGCACTGTGCTGTCATCAGAATCGTCCAAACAAATCACTTCAGGAGAATTACCTTGAGCTATGATATTCAAAACTAGCGTGTATAAGGGAATTGCAGGGATTGCAAAGAATTAGATAGTAGATAGTTGATAGTAGATAGTTTAGTTCAAAAAAATGCCTTTAAGTATCCCAGAGTAGGGATTTTTAAATCCAAACATTTTCAAAAAAAATCAAAAATGTTATAATTTTTTCTCGTAACTAAAAATACACGTTATGTTTGGTGAGGGAGGGTAGTTTTAAATATCACCTCGTGTCACTAAATTAATCACGTGATTAATGGTCGCAGCCTAAGAAAATAACTATAATAACATATTTATTTTGTACATTTCTATAATAATGTGCGCCATCTGGTCGCCACATAAATTTATATATATATATATATATATATATATATATATATATATATATATATATAGAATAGATTTGAATTTATTATATCGGTTATTACCGGGCCCGCCTGTAGTGTGCAAATTCAATTACAGATACAATGGAATAAAAAAAAATCGCAAATTCTATCCAAAAATTTAGAAGCGTGGGTGAAATCCCGCGCAGTGAGATATTAATTAATTTAACGGATTTGGAGAAGAAATCCAATTAGGAGAAGAGAATTGTGTAAGAAATTTATTTTAATCCACCTTTTTATTCTTTAGGACATGTGCATAATTAAAAAAATATTATATTCATAGTTCCGATGATGCATCCAAGAAGCCGACCAAACTAGGAGAGGTCTTTTGAACCAAATCCTTTCTCAATCATACCGTTGGGCTGTGTGCCGTGTCTGTCGCAGATTATGGTATATATTTCTTCTATTCAAAGGTAGATCAAGATTAAAAAGTAGAGAACGGGTGGAATACACATAGCATATACATACATACTTATACATACATATATATAAATAAATAAATAAATATATATATATATATATATATATATATATATATATATTAGGTTGGGCCGAATCATTATTGTAGTAAAATTAAGCGATATGGGCACCTTTTCATATGGAATATATGTGTTATTAAAATGAATTTTGACTTCAAAACCATATATCGCAAATAACTCTTTAGCCAGCAAAATTTCCAATGAAATACTGTTTTTAATAAGTTAATATATTAATTTAGGCATGTGAATAATTCAAATTGTGAGTTATATTTTAATTGATAGTTTGTACGGGGGTTTTTAAATCGGGTTTAGTTTGTTGTTATTTATTTCCATCAGAGTGCGCTAGTATTTTTTTATTATAATTCTCGAAGTTTCGAAAAGAATATATTAATGTGAAAAACTCGCATTAATCTTCATTCAGTTCTCCAGTTAGACGTGAAGTATCAATGGCGAATTCTTATTTAAATTCAGGCGCAAGTGCCAGTAATTTGAATCATATGCGCTCGCATGATCAAATTACATTTGGGGAAGCAGGAGAATTTACTGGAGTAAATCTTCCGACAAGTATGGAAATTATCAGGTATTATTTTTATTTGGCCGAAGAATCAAAAAAACAAAATAAAATGTTTTCATATAAAACATTTACTCCAAATGTGGTAACGAAATTGATTCAGACGTGGGAAAAAATTGATATTCCAATTATGGAGAAACGAAGTATCGCTAGAAAATTGAACCGATTGATTGATAAATATGAAAGTACAAATAAAAGCAAGTCTACCCAAGCATCATTTCAGGAGTTTGTAGAATCCACGAAAGAATTATTTTATATTGGAAAATGCAAATGCGATTTGCGAAGAATACTGTGTTCCTGCGGACTGATCCCAGCACACTTACAAGCGTTTATGATGGATCAACATAATGAGAGGAAATCTACGATACCAGAATATATTATAAAAATTGAAGATAAAGTATCAGCATCTACAATCACTAGCGATATTACTCCAGGTGAGACATATACCCCTGATGTTGGTTTTGAGTTTAAAAGCAGTTTGAAAAGTTCACAAAATACTTCTCATATAAAACGTGGACCATATAGTCGAAGATACAAAGCTCCAAACTATGCCTTAATATGCGACAGATTTGCAATCTCTGATAGAAGTGGTTCTGCCGTGGTGACAGCAATCCTGAAAGACCTGGACATAAAGGATGATTGGGGCAATCCTGTCATTATGGATAAAAATAAAAGCGTTCGTGAGAGGCAGAAAAATAGGCAAGCTCTACTCAAACGATATGATTCTTCTGAATTAATAGCATTTTCATTCGACGGCCGAAAAAATGATTCTATTACCATGGAAAAAATCGATAAGAAGTTTCACCCACGAATGATTAAAGAAGCGCATTTAGTTATTTTAAAGGAACCGAATTGCCAATTGTTGGGTTACACAAAATTGGAAAATGAAGATTCGGAAAGTAAAGTAATCAAATTGAACGAGTTTTTCGCCGATAAAGGAATAGCTCTCGATTCTTTGATAGGCATATGTTGCGATGGTGAACCAGCAAATACAGGCGTAAAAAATGGGATTTTACGTCGATTTGAAATTCAGTTAAATAGGCCTCTTCATTGGTTTGTGTGTCTTCTCCACTTTAACGAACTTCCACTTCGGCATTTATTTAACTATTTGGAAAAATCATTGACCACTGGACCACGAACAAAAACCGGAATATTAAGCAAACAAATTGAAACATGCGAAAATATACCGGTGAGTTATAACATATTTACTATTTGTTAATACTTTATGTTCAAATTCAATATAATTTATTTTTTCTTATTTACTTCCAGCCGGTAACAGACTTTGAAACGATCCCACTTGAAAATTTGGCTGATTTAAGTCCTGTTGAATCGACAACTGACTCAAGTTATTTAATAAAAATAGCTAAAGCAGTTGCTTCTGGAGAAGTATCGACAGACTTAGCTAACAAGAAACCGGGGCCAATAGCACATTCCCGATGGCTCACAAAGGCTAGTAGGTTACTTCGGTTATATGTAACTACTAATAAGCCATCCAAAAATTTGAAAATTCTGGCAAACTACGTGATGAAAGTATATATTCCAATGTACTTTAACATTAAATATTACAACTCTGTGGTGTACGGTAGTATATTATTTTATAAATTTATTAGCTGGACGCAATATTTAGACTCGAATTTAAGACAAATTGTGAACAATGTTGCTAAAGAAAACGCGTACTATGCTCACTCGGAAAATATTTTATTAGCAATGTTGTTCGATAATAAAAAGGAAATACGAGATTCAGCTATAAGAAAAATCTTATATTACCGTAATAATGTGGAAGACCTGACGCAATTGAGAGATTACAAAACACCCGAAATAAATTTCGAATGCACCGACTATACTAATATGATAGATATGGACGATTATTCAAATATATTCGAACCAGCCTTCACGCTAAATATACCTCATGAACATCTAGTACAATATCTACAAAGCAATGAGTGCCCATGGAGTGACCCTAAAATTCCCGTCCACATTCAGGGAACTGAGAGACATGTTCAATTACTGGCTAACGTATCAAAACGCGTATTAGAGCGAAATCGCGATGGAGTTATGACTGCAACACTACAATCTCGTAAAAAGCATCCTCGACTGGAAAGCAAGCAAGATTTCAGATATTAATTTATTTAAATTGTATTAGCTCAATGTAAGAAATTTTATTTTAAATAAAAATATAACTTAAAGAAATAAAAATGTGTTATTTAAACCATGACATGTAAATAAATAATATAATAAATATATGTTATTCCTAAAAACCCAAAAACAATATTTTTCTACAAAAGAAGTTTGACCTGTTTCGATGCAAGATTCTAGGTTACGCTTTCTCGCTAAAAGTTTTCACTAGTTTTCATCGATTTTCTCCGAAACGGTAAAAGATACGAAAAAACTTTGTTCGTACGAAAGATGCAGAATAAAATTACGAATAAAATGATATATAAATGGTTAAGTGTGTTCATATAATTTTTTCGAGATTTTCTAATATTTCTTTGCTAAGAACAAAATTTCAAGTCAGTTATCCCTGTGGTAACTTTTCCGATACATCGCGCTTCAAGTCAGTTATCCCTGTGGTAACTTTTCGGATACATTGCGCTTCAAGTCAGTTATCCCTGTGGTAACTTTTCGGATACATCGCGCTTCAAGTCAGTTATCCCTGTGGTAACTTTTCGGATACATCGCGCTTCAAGTCAGTTATCCCTGTGGCAACTTTTCGGATGTTTTGCGAAATAATATGTATAAATACTGAACATTTTGTTATAAAATATTTGAAATATTTGTAGATTGAAAGTTATTACTGATTTAGAGTATGATACAAAATTAAATAGAAATAGCAACTTGCACGTATTTTGTACATTGACAACTTACACGTATTTTACATAATTGTCAACTTGCACGTATTTTACATAATTGTCAACTTGCACGTATTCAAAAAGCCGAGAAATGTTTTTAACCTGTTTCGATGCATGATTCTAGGTTACGCTTCTTCGCTAATGTCCCCTAACAGTTTACTTGATGTAGTTCGCGGTACCCGAGAAATATTTTAACCTGTTTCGATGCAAGATTCTAGGTTACGCTTCTTCGCTAATGTCCCCTAACAGTTTACTTGATGTAGTTCGCGGTACCCGAGAAATATTTTAACCTGTTTCGATGCAAGATTCTAGGTTACGCTTCTTCGCTAATGTCCCCTAACAGTTTACTTGATGTAGTTCGCGGTACCCGAGAAATATTTTAACCTGTTTCGATGCAAGATTCTAGGTTACGCTTCTTCGCTAATGTCCCCTAACAGTTTACTTGATGTAGTTCGCGGTACCCGTAAGTTACTGATATTAAAAAGCCGAGAAATGTTTTAACCTGTTTTGTAGCAAGATTTTAGGTCAAGCTGAGTTACTATTTATTATAGATTTAGAGTATATTACAAAAATTAAATAAAAATGGCAACTTGCTCGTATTTTGCACATTAACAACTTGCACGTATTTTACACATTGACAACTTGCACGCATTTTCCATTATTGATAACTTATACGTACTTTGCTTATTAGCAACTTGTACGAATTTTATTTCATTGGTAACTTGTACGCATTTCCAATAACTTGAAAAAACATTCTCCCTTATATAGAATTAAATAAAAGATATCATATATTCATAGTAAAAAATACGAAAAGTTTCTCTTAAAAACAAATACTCTTCGTTAACTCTCACAAATTTTATAACTATTTATATAGCCTTATAGTTATTTAAAGAAATAATGAATATTTCTAGTATCGGAATATGCCGATAAGTTTTGCCTAACGTGCTGACTTAGGCACGTTGTACAAAATAGCTAAGTAGATACCAAAGAAGTATCACATGTACAATATGTACAACTTTCTGAGGGTCAAGTCATACTATTGTGGCATACTGCAATGCGACGGCTTAAGGCTTATGCTCTAAGAGCGTGGGGTGACGCCAAGCCAACATGACGAATCCCCAAGCCAAAGGCTGTGTTCCAGCAGATCGCAGCGTGGTAACTGCTCTACCAAATACAACATCCCGCCTGGTACCTTAAAGTCGTCTATAAACGATTCCGAGTCTCTACATCGAACTAGTGAACCATGATCGACCGCTATAAAACGGCTAAAATGGCTCGTGCGATAAACGGCGTGCGCCGAATACCTAATAAATCACATTGTATTGAGTCTTTCGACTCACGAGACTCCTCAAAATATCGTTGTTATCTAGAAAGGATATGCCTTAGAGTCGTTCAGGCATACCCACGGATGGTAGCTTTGCACCACGTCCGAGCCTGCTGTTCCTCTCGTACTAAGCAGAAATTCTATCGCAACGACAATTCATCAGTAGGGTAAAACTAACCTGTCTCACGACGGTCTAAACCCGGCAACTTTTATAAATTCTGCGCTTACACAGAGGCTAGACCTTTAACAACCGTCGAAACGGCGGTCCGTATATAACATTAGCGGTCTGCGACCCAGTTTATTTAGTCTCTTTACCCTTCGTTAGATTGAAACTTCGGGGCAAATTCATCGTCATAACTCACTTTTATTCTCGCTCGGAGAGTATTGAGTTGATTGCATTTGTATATTTTATTTTCCGCATAAGAGTCTTTGCGTCAACGACACATGCCCGCGGATATGCTGTACAGTATGGTTGAACACTTATAAATAAGGTCCAGAACCCGGCCGTAAACCGACATCCGAACATATACGACGTATATAATTCCAAACACGGTCTACGACATTATTAAAAGTAACGCCGCTATATAGTTGACAGGCTAAAAGTATCGAATATAATGTATAAAATACACCGGGGAATAATATTCAAACCTGCCTGAACAACACAGCAAACTTTTGCCAAAAGTTGATCGCATCGCATACGACGCGATCTATCCCCCTATAGAAGGCGCGCGGCCACACCGTAAGTATTAAGACCGAGTCCCAAGCGATGTGCATTTGACCTGCGGCGAAGCGTCGCTCCGGGTTACGGTGTGAATCGTCAAGACAAAAGTCTGGGAAATTTTCGAACTGCGAACCCTTATGATAGACAAATTTTTTTCGAAAATTTTTTTAGATGTTCAAACAGTTTTATATATATGGACAATACGAATTATAGTGAATTATTGAGTTTTTAGGTGTTTTTTTGTTTTTTTTTTAAACTTTTGTATTGAAATATGTATTTATTGATTTTTATAGATCTCAATGAATATAAAACAAATTTATTTGTAGTTATATTATTTTTTCTTCTTTTTATAAAAAAAATCCGATTTTTTAATGCAAGTTTTCACTAGTTTTCATAGATTTTCTCCGAAACGGTAAAAGATACGAAAAAACTTTGTTCGTACGAAAGATGCAGAATAAAATTACGAATAAAATGATATATAAATGGTTAAGTGTGTTCATATAATTTTTTCGAGATTTTCTAATATTTCTTTGCTAAGAACAAAATTTCAAGTCAGTTATCCCTGTGGTAACTTTTCGGATACATCGCGCTTCAAGTCAGTTATCCCTGTGGTAACTTTTCGGATACATTGCGCTTCAAGTCAGTTATCCCTGTGGTAACTTTTCGGATACATCGCGCTTCAAGTCAGTTATCCGTGTGGTAACTTTTCGGATACATCGCGCTTCAAGTCAGTTATCCCTGTGGCAACTTTTCGGATGTTTTGCGAAATAATATGTATAAATACTGAACATTTTGTTATAAAATATTTGAAATATTTGTAGATTGAAAGTTATTACTGATTTAGAGTATGATACAAAATTAAATAGAAATAGCAACTTGCACGTATTTTGTACATTGACAACTTACACGTATTTTACATAATTGTCAACTTGCACGTATTTTACATAATTGTCAACTTGCACGTATTCAAAAAGCCGAGAAATGTTTTTAACCTGTTTCGATGCAAGATTCTAGGTTACGCTTCTTCGCTAATGTCCCCTAACAGTTTACTTGATGTAGTTCGCGGTACCCGAGAAATATTTTAACCTGTTTCGATGCAAGATTCTAGGTTACGCTTCTTCGCTAATGTCCCCTAACAGTTTACTTGATGTAGTTCGCGGTACCCGAGAAATATTTTAACCTGTTTCGATGCAAGATTCTAGGTTACGCTTCTTCGCTAATGTCCCCTAACAGTTTACTTGATGTAGTTCGCGGTACCCGAGAAATATTTTAACCTGTTTCGATGCAAGATTCTAGGTTACGCTTCTTCGCTAATGTCCCCTAACAGTTTACTTGATGTAGTTCGCGGTACCCGTAAGTTACTGATATTAAAAAGCCGAGAAATGTTTTAACCTGTTTTGTAGCAAGATTTTAGGTCAAGCTGAGTTACTATTTATTATAGATTTAGAGTATATTACAAAAATTAAATAAAAATGGCAACTTGCTCGTTTTGGACATTAACAACTTGCACGTATTTTACACATTGACAACTTGCACGCATTTTCCATTATTGATAACTTATACGTACTTTGCTTATTAGCAACTTGTACGCATTTCCAAGAACTTGAAAAAACATTCTCCCTTATATAGAATTAAATAAAAGATATCATATATTCATAGTAAAAAATACGAAAAGTTACTCTAACAAATACTCTTCGTTAACTCTCACAAATTTTATAACTATTTATATAGCCTTATAGTTATTTAAAGAAATAATGAATTTCTATTCTAGTATCGAATATGCCGATAAGTTTTTGCCTAACGTGCTGACTTAGGCACGTTGTACAAAATAGCTAAGTAGATACCAAGAAGTATCACATGTACAATATGTACAACTTTCTGAGGGTCAAGTCATACAATTGTGGCATACTGCAATGCGACGGCTTAAGGCTTATGCTCTAAGAGCGTGGGGTGACGCCAAGCCAAATGACGAATCCCCAAGCCAAAGGCTGTGTTCCAGCAGATCGCAGCGTGGTAACTGCTCTACCAAATACAACATCCCGCCTGGTACCTTAAAGTCGTCTATAAACGATTCCGAGTCTCTACATCGAACTAGTGAACCATGATCGACCGCTATAAAACGGCTAAAATGACTCGTGCGATAAACGGCGTGCGCCGAATACCTAATAAATCACATTGTATTGAGTCTTTCGACTCACGAGACTCCTCAAAATATCGTTGTTATCTAGAAAGGATATTGCCTTGAGTCGTCGTAGTTTCAGGCACATACCCACGGATGGTAGCTTTGCACCACGTCCGAGCTGCTTTTCCTCTCGTACTAAGCAGAAATTCTATCGCAACGACAATTCATCAGTAGGGTAAAACTAACCTGTCTCACGACGGTCTAAACCCGGCAACTTTTATAAATTCTGCGCTTACACAGAGGCTAGACCTTTAACAACCGTCGAAACGGCGGTCCGTATATAACATTAGCGGTCTGCGACCCGTTTATTTAGTCTCTTTACCCTTCGTTAGATTGAAACTTCGGGGCAAATTCATCGTCATAACTCACTTTTATTCTCGCTCGGAGAGTATTGATTGATTGCATTTGTATATTTTATTTTCCGCATAAGAGTCTTTGCGTCAACGACACATGCCCGCGGATATGCTGTACAGTATTGTTTAACACTTATAAATAAGGTCCAGAACCCGGCCGTAAACCGACATCCGAACATATACGACGTATATAATTCCAAACACGGTCTACGACATTATTTATT